>NC_056735.1:1702998378-1703027315 GCF_019279795.1 Protopterus annectens
ATGCTGTGGGTGTTTACCCTTTTCTTCAATGTAGTACGATCTTGGTGTTGGAAGATTTAATTTGTAGAGGGTGTGGGGTGCAGGGGGCATAGCCCCCCTTTAAAAACATAACAGAATGATTTTTCCAATCTGGGACTCTTGGGTTGTGTGAGTGATTTATGGGAATTGTGTGATATGGTGATAAAACTTTGGTGGCTGTTTTGGGTTTTGTGAGGTTCTTTCCTTTAATTTTCCTTCTTCTGCAGTTTCCTTCATCTCATCTCGGTCATTTTGAATTCGATGATATGGGTTTTCTATCTTATCAGGTAGACTGTTATATATACACACACACACACACACACACACACACACACACACACACACACACACACACACACACACACACAGATATCTATACATATATAACTTTCAGACATATTCTAGCTTTATTCTTTCCACGTAATTGTATTTCTACATACCTAAGCATGTAACTTAGTATTACTATTTGTTATGTAGTTTTTGGACACACAGAAGTTAAAATAAATCTAAATGCATATAAATTAAAGAACAACAACTCCAAAATATGAGAGGAAGGGCATGACATCTCTGAACTACCCTGCAAATACATGACATTGTAGAAAGAAATGGAATGTTATGTTAGTCTGACATATTTTAACAAGAATTGGACACATCTTACAAATACTATTAACCATGCTGTTTTGGAGTCTCTTTTTTCCTGTACTGTACTCTGCCCTCTACTTCTTCTTTGACCCCAAATGCCAAGGTAGCAACACTCTAAGTAAGGATGTAGCTCTGTGCTGACACCATAGTTTTGTGGGTGGCCATCCTGTCAGTTGTGAATTGCCTTCAGTAGTAATACTGGTGCTTGAACATGTGTTATTACCCATATGTGTCTAGACTCACTTCTGAAAGTATGACATTAAATATTTACATAAATACACTGGTTTCAGGGTGCCCACTAATGCTTTCACTCAGGAGTAATGAAAAGGCAACACAAGTGCTTGCTTCTGAAGGAAACATTATTAAGCTGTTTTCTCTATTATATTCTAGCTAACAACTGATATTTGAGCTGGTTAAATATAAATATTGCCACTTCTTTTTTTTTCATGAGAGACAGACACACTTTTGCCTTCATGATATTCTAAATGAATCCAAACAGTTAAGAGAGTTCCAGCAGATAAAGTCCAAGCTTGGCAGAGACAAAACCATAAACAAAACAAAAAACACTTAGGACACCACAAAAAAAAAAAAAAACTTTAATGCACACAAGCTTCACAAAGTTCAACAAGTTTTACAAACAATGCTTTGTTTCTTCTAAATTAATCACTTTTACTTTACCTACGCCAGCTGTGATTCACAGTATAAAGGTGAACAGTTTGGAAAGGAAATCACGTCTAACATTTCTATTTCCATTGCATGACTAGTAAGCAGGAATAACTCCAGTTTTTTATGGGTATCTAAGAGACAACTACTACTGTAGATTTGCAGTTTGTTTAAGATTTCTTTTTTAGGGAGAATCATCAAATGCAGCCCATGCATTTTGTTATTATTATACCATAAAAACACGTTGATAAAGATGTGTTGCCATAAGATTATGCAGTATACAGTGGTTGGCCTACACTTTGTGAGTTGTAGTTTTACTGAGAAGCCTTTAATCCATTTCCTTATTTTTCAGTCAGTTAAGGAATCACTTCTTTTGTTAAGAGCTGTTTTGTTGTTGTTTGTATGAAAATCTTGTGCACAGTAAGTGGAATTTTTCATTTTGCCCAATGATTTGTGATTATGGAGTTGTTATATATAAGTTTTAAGGGGTGGGGGATTGCCATCACAGGCATGTACAGGGGGAATTGCAACCTACAAGTAATATTTCTTTAGATGTGTATTGCACTTTGCAAGCTAGGTTTTCTTTGATGTATGCAAATCAAACAAAATATAACTCACTTTACAATGATTCAGATTAACACAGCCAGTACACTCATGTTTGCAAGTTATAGTTTTCTTACTTAATGTTCTGTTTATGTGTGCTGACTACAGGCAGAATGGTTTTCAATGTCTAGCTTCCTCAGTAAAATAATTACTGTGTGCTGCATAATTTTATGTTACCTTGTCTGATTTTTAAGGTTGTGATAATAATAAGATGCTTGTGTTGTTATTTTTCTGTGTTTTTACAGTTTTCTTTATCTGAATTTGAAGCTACATCTATTAACTACATTGATTCTACAGTTTCCACTGCTTTTCAAGTGGTTTCTGTGCTAAGTGGATCCATCAGTATTGGTCCATTTGTTTGCTGTGTTTTTATCACTTTTTAAATTTACAGCAAAGAGACAGTTTTAGGCAGGTGTGTGAATCATCTAAAGCTTGTAATGGTTAGACATAGTGAGAGTGGGGGTGACTGCTACAGTTCTAGGATGATAAATACTATTGGTTAAAGCTTTAACTGTTTTCCATTGGCTGTATCATTTTCCTTGTTTAATTTCTATTGTATGTGCAGTCACCCTTTGTTGCTTTATTCAAAGACTCTTAGGTTCATAGGTTCATAGGTTCATAGGTGTGTACTAGGCTAATGGCCCTGGAGCCTTTACAAGCCTAGCCTGTAGAAGTGCTCTGGCATCATGCCGCCTGATGTTAGCTCCCAGTGCATTCAAAATAATAATTTTCTAAGTTACAGACATTTGCTCCTACAATATTTCTGATAGACTACTTTGTAGGGAACTTTTAGAATCTGCCAACTAATTACACACCCAAATATCATATTCCCAGTTACCTCTTTCTTCCCCATTGCACCTTCAACATCTGCTGTCTACCTGTGGAAAAATTCTTTTAAGTCTGCTTGGGGAATAAAATACCTTTGCAAATATTTCCAAGCAAAAATCCTAAACCTTCAGGACCACATTGCATACTTGAGAGCCTTATATATGTGCTCCCATTGTTCCTTTGTAAATTGCTTTTCAAGTCTCTCTTCCCAGTCTTTTCTAACCTCTTCTGATTGATTCATATAGTTGTCACGCAGTATTTTAAATTCCCTGCTAATTATCTATTTTTAACAGCAGCTTCTGTTACAGATTTGACTAAAAACAGGACAAGAGCTAGTATTTCACTTACAGCTCCTATATCCTATTCTGTTTGCACTCTGATATTAATCCCTGGTAGGGAAGGCAGTCTCTAACCTGCCATCCAAACATCTTCTTGGCCTCATCTAACTGTATTATGTTTCTGTCTCTAGTTACTTGCTTCTAATATTTGATTCTTTTGCCAGTTTTCTTCAACAAATTCCAGCCTCCTCTTGCCTATTTTCTATATCCCTACTTGAAGTCATCCCTACTGGCAAACTCTCCCTTTTCCACTCCTGTGTTGGCTTAGTTCTTAGAATACTTTCTGCAACTTTATGGCTATATTATTTCTGATAGATTACTTTGTATGGTGGTTATTATTTTCCTTAAGAATCTGTATCTAAAATCCCACTCTCTCTCCCTATTTCTTGACCCCCCCACTTCATCATTTTCCAGTTTTAATAATAGCCTTATGTGTGTAGTTATGTATATGAGCCTAACCTGTGTAACTCTAAACTAGCCCTTCAAATCAGTAATCCTAAACAACTGTTTTTAAAGCAAACATATCCTTTATTTAAACAAACAAAAACAAACTCCAACATAGTTATAATATAATTATAGATATAATAGTTACAAACAATACACAGTAACATTTAAATCTTTCAGTCTGCTCTTATAACAATGATTTCTGTATTTAACATCCAACGATCTGTGTAGTACTAAGCAACCACCAAATTGTTATTCTTTCCAAATATCATCCAATCCTTCAATTTCCTTTACATAACAACACACATACACCCACACACACCCACACACACCCACACCCACACACACACACACACACACACACACACACACACACACACACACACACACACACACACACACGCACACACACGCACACACACACATCCCATCTCCTTGTCCATTCATCATTCCCTATCCATTAACACCAATAGCAACTATGTACATGTAACTTCTTCTGAACACCCTCTTTATCCTTTATATCAGTGACTAGCTGCCATCCCTATCATCATTCCCATTAGCCTTAGTCTTCTAATTCCTGTCTCTTTACCTTAAACGAATTCCTCTAAACCCCATTTATTTCACTTTCTGTTGAACTTCCTTAGACTCGTACCTGTTAATACCCTCTGTTCCTCCATTGCTACCTTATTCATCAGTCCCTGTCCCTCCTCATATGTTGATGGTACTCATTTTTTTCCATCTTGTTCTAATCGCTTTTTTACCCATTGTCATTAGCTCCTTATCCCCCTCTGGAACTGATTCCCTAATAAAAATAATTTTGATGACAAGGTTTGTGCATCCATAAAATTATCCATTACTTACCTCCGTAACTCTTCTTTAAAGCCTTCTAAAAATCTCACAATCCCAAAAAAGATGTTTCCATGGCACCCCTCTCTCTCTGCTACACCTCCAGCAATGTTCATCTGTCCTCCATACACCCTGGGCAATCTATGAGGTATAGAACCACATTTATATAAACACTTGCAAGCAAATATTTTGAATTTCCTCACCCTTGTTGCCTTTTTAGGGAAGGTAGTCATAACATACCATTCCATATCTAGTATCTGTACTCCCAACTCCTTTTCCTATTGCCTTTTAATGTTTTCAGCTTCTCACCATCCCTCTCCCTCAACCATTGTTTCCCCTACTTTAATCAACCCTCTCATCTGCCCTCCTTGGTCTCTTCTCTATTTAATCTCCTTCACCAGTAGGGAGATCTGCTTCTCCTCTTTTAATTTCTTTACTAATCCTTGATATTCCCACTCCAAGTTTTCATCAAGCTGATATTCTTCCTAAATCTCTTCCCATGTCTTGACTCTGTCTCCTACCTCCACTTGTGACTAAAATTTAACTTCATCATGTTGTACCTCTTCATCTCAAAATCATTTTTTTTGCTTTCTTATCTTGTTTTAGTCTACCTATCCTTGCGACCCTTTCACACCAGGCCTTCCATCAAGCATCCTTCCATTTCACACTAAAAACCTTTTGTAAACCCTTTAACATTTCCAACTCTAGTTATTGTATATGTGTTTCTAACAAAGTTGTTATTATGTCATTATTTCTCCTCAATTCCCCTCCCTGGTCATATGTATCTGTTTACAATTTGCTTTATAATCAATTTCTACTAGTCTAATGGCATTTGTTATTGTACATGCTTGGAGTTCCACACTTAAATTTGGTGCCCCAGTCCCCTCTGTCCTTTGATTCGTCCATATATTCCCATGCTACTCTTGTTTTATCCCATTCCACACTAATTCTCTACATAAATGTTGACATACTTCAGCAACTTCTTGTCAGGCAACTGCCAACGGCTTGTCCCACATACACAAATTGTGAAATCATGCTCATTTGTAGCACATATACTGACTGATCTAACTCCAAGTTTATATTATTTCATTCATTCAGTTGTCCCTTCATCTTGAAATATATATGCTGATACATAATCTCTGTAGACGTATGCACAATGTCCCTCAGCCAAATTCCTAAGAACTTCATCCTGTCTTTCCCTTTCTTTTTACTTCCCTTCCCTTCTTCTTCTCCTCTGTCCTCTGCTGTCCATAATATATTAATTTTATCCATATTCTCCTTATATCCTGACATCTCCTCAAAAACTCATAAGATTCCCCAAAGTCTCTCCTTATCCTCTTCGTATTTGGACATCATAACTAGGATATTGTCTGCATAAAGGGCACTTTTCTTCTCCAATTTCCCCATGCATGTCCTCAAATCTGCAAATCCATAATATTCTCTGCCAGAGGTTCCAAACACATGGACTGTAATGGAGAAAGGGAACACCCCTGTCTTGTTCCCCTCTCTGTTTTAATCCCATCTGAGAGCCTAACTTTTATCTTCACCCTTGACAAAGCACCTTCATATACTTGCTTAAGACATATTATTCACTTCTCTGGAAACGCTTATATCTCTATTGTCCTAAGCAGGTAAGACCACCCACTCAGTCAAATGCCTTTTCTGCATCCAATTAGGCATATATCAGTTCATGTCCTTGTTTCACTGCATCCTGCATAAGTAGAAAAACCTTTATCAAATTATCTATTGTCCTCATCCCCCTACAAATCCTGTTAGGTTCTCATGAATCACTTGTCTCAGAATTCATCCTAATCTACTGGTCTGAATTTATATAAAACATTTATAATCATAGTGCAACATTGTAATTGGCCCAAAGGTGGCTGCACTTAAAGGATCTTTGCCTTTCTTATGAATAAATGTTATGATTGCTTCTTTCCATGGTCAAGGAATATCTCTTCCATCCAGTATCTTATTGAACAAATGCCTCCATGCCTTCAACATCTCTGTTTCTTTAACTCCCAGAACTCTCTCTGGAGACCATCACTTCTTAAAATGTTACCCTTCAACATCCTACCCCATTCCTGTTTGATCCCCTCCATGCTAATTCCTCACTCCACTTCTTATTGCCTAAGTTTCATTGCTAATGTTTTAGTTGCTTTAGGATCCATGTCAAAAAACAATCTTTCTACTGCTACTTTATCTACCCATATTCTGTCATCCTCTTCATTTTGTATCCTTTTCCCATTCTCCCGCTCTTTTCATTCTGACTACTTTTTCAGAGTCTGTTTGTTCTTTGAACCTCTAATAATTCTGCCAGCAATCTTCTCCTTATCACTGAGGAGTCCCATGGTCTCATACTTTTTGCCTTTCTAATTCCCCCTGACCTGTCACTTAATTGCATCCCATTTTTGTCCATCAAGCTCATCTATTTGAGCCAATTCCCTTTCTAAAATCTTCACTACCTATGCCTTTCCTCCTCTTTCTCCATTAAGAACATAGGCACCTTCCAATGCCTATCTATTCTCTCTCCTCTTTCATCCAATAATATTAATTTCGCTGTTACATGATCAGCTAAAGTAAATGACTTTATTATTGTCTCTTTGACTAAATATGCATGTTCCTTTGTGACATATGGTCTGTCCAGCCTCAATCATGTATTGTCTATGTGAATAGGAGTATTGTGCCCCTGTTCTTCTCTCATCTCCTAACGTCCATGTAATCTGTCATCCCCACAGATGCAAGAAATTCTCTCAAAAACATACCATCCTTAGTCACTTGCCTTGTCTTGCTTCCCTTGTCTGCTTAATCTTTATTCACCTTCACAATCCAACCCCTAAAATAAACCACTACTCCTTCCTGAAATTTAACAGCTTCTGTCAATAAATTTTGCAAAGCTTTCACTGAAGGGGTTGGAGGGATATAAAAAGCCACTATTGCTAGCTTCATCCCTTCAATTATCCCTTTTATTTCAGCCATCCTACCCTTCTTATCTTCCTGTTCTACCTTCCACTTTAAATGCTTATCTGTTTCTCTTCAATACAGCTACCCCCTCCTTTTTTAGAGACCCATGCTGATCTTGCTTCTATAACATACCCTATTAATTTTAGAAACCTTTGCTCTTATTCAGTCAAATGATTTTCTTGTATAGCCAGGATCTGTACCTTAAAACACTACATATGAGTTATTATTCCCTCTCTTTTAGATTTCCCTCCCAATCCATTCACATTCCAAGAACAAAAACTATATATTCCTTCCATCATCTTTTATTGTAACTGTTAATCCTAAATGTTTTCTCTACTTTCCTCTCTATCAGCCTCTTCCACTGACTCCTAATACATATTCTTAACTAACAACCTACTCTTACTGCTCCCTGCTCCCTTCCAAATCTCTGCCATATCCATGATAAAGTATAATAATGCCACAGGGAATTCACAGCCCCCTCATCTATCTTCTTAGCCTGATATTTCACAAATTGCTTAAGTCACTATATAAAACTCTCATCTCTCTCTCAGAAAACCTCATAATCTTTACATATCAAAAATCCTTCCTGACTGAAAAATATACTCCTCTCATCTCCTCACCCAGTTCCCTATCTTCTACATTTTCATCATCTCCCCCCACTTCCCAAAAGAACAGAACTTGGATGTGCCAGTTTATTTAACAGACCTAACCATTTAACGATAAACATGTAGGAAGGGGGAATGGCTGCATTATGCCACAAGACCTCTGCACATCAAAAATAACAGACATCCAACTGCAGACATGCCAATCGATTCTACTGCTTGTTGAACTGCACATACCATCTGTCCATCACATATCCAAACTATGTGAACCTGCTCTGGTTTTCTTCATAGTTAAAATAAAAAAAAATAAATGTCCAATAAGCTCCCTATATCAACATGCAGCCACTTTCCCTTACAAAGTCCTCCCCAAACTATAAAGAAATTTTCCACATCAAATAATTACATTTAGTTACAGACAGACATCTTGTATTTCTCATATATTAATCCCTTCCTCATAGCACATTTCATATTTTCACAATTAACATAAATTATTTTGTTTGGTCATGTTCAGTCATATAATCATTTATACATAAAAGTATTTGGTACTTACGTATTATTGCAACCACATTTCTCGACAGTTGCAACCACCCCTTCTCGCCAGCACCTTGTTTATATTATTTATTCCTTCCATGATTTGCAGTTTACGCAAACTAACAGAGGAATAATCCTGCAAACAAAATCCATCTTAGCATAAGATTACTGTGTAAAATCATAAAATGAATATCCATACAACGTATTACTGCAACCACATTAATTATAATATTGTGTCATTCTTTTTCTACATACTCTACGTACCCTGATCAAAATTAAAATGCACACAGCATAGTAAGCAAGGCTGTATTTTCTCTTAATGTTGTTTGCAAGGGGAACCATACCTATATTGTCTCTTTCCTGATTACATCTAGCTAGCTGGAGTTATGGGACGTAGTGCCAGCTGTGAAGACTAGTAGAGAAGGGTGAAGGCTGCCAGACTAGTCAAATAGAATTTGATACATAATTCTGGCATTTGTAAATATAAATGTAAAATACAGGCTTATTTCTTAAATGAAAGAAAATACTAAAATGTTGAACTTCAAGATTGTAGCAACATTGCCATCAGCTGTAAGGAAAACTAAGTCAAGCATTTCAAATCTTTCTTTTGAAGTTAAAATTATTTCAAATCTATTCTTTGATCTGTAGAGCTCGGAATCAGTCTGTCTCGGCTAGCACATTCTTTCTATTGTTTTAACTTAAGGAATAATTACTAGAGTGTACTTGTGAAATGTCTTTTATTGTTGTAACTTCCTGAGGAGGTGTTAGATTGTTATATAATGTAGCCTGTTGGCCTAGGAACTCCAGGCTAAGTGTCAAAGAAATGATGTAATGTTAACTAAATGAGAATGATGTAATCTGGGAGGGCCCAGCAGAATTGTTTGTTAGTGATTTTAAAACTATTGCTCAGAGAGAGACTGCAAGCATTTTGATCTTGACTATTCAACTCAGCACTGCCTTATGCTCTCTTTATGTAAGTAAGAGAACACTGGAAAATATGAAGGTCTCTCCAAACACCATTATATTGGGTGACTTCAACTACCCAAACATAGACTGGGAGCATTACTCTAGCTCCAACACCCTAGCCCAAAGGTTCCTAGAATTTATAAACTCAAATGCTATGGAACAACTTGTTACCACTCCCACAAGAGGGGAAAACATACTGGACCTGACCATCACCAACATGGGGGATCTATGCTCTAGACCAGAAGTGTATTCCTCACTGGTAAGATCAGACCATAAACTAATCTCACTGGATATTCACATCCCAACCCCACCCCCTGCCCAGAAAAAACACAGTGAAAAACTTCTCTAAAGCAAATTTCACACTCCTCAAAACCAAGGTGGAATCCTTCAAAGCCCCCGGGCCTGTGGAAAATGCAGCCCAGACCGCAGAATCCTTTATAAACGCATTCTATGAACACCTTCAGGAATGCATGGATCATGCAATCCCAAATAAAACCAAGACCCAATCCTCCAAAGGCAGGCGTCCTGTCTGGTGGACCCCAGCCATAAACAAACTATACAATAGAAGGAAGAGGCTACTACATGATAGAGCAAAATCCCAAAAAGGGAAGGCATCTCTGATCAGTATTAGCAAAAAACTACGGGCACTTATAAAATCGTCGAAGGCCAGCTTCGAGAGAAAAATTGCACAGGACACTAAGGATAATCACAAGGCTTTCTTTAGTTATGTTAGGAACCTGGGTGGGAATTCTCAGCTATGCCCAGAATTAGTCCAAAATGACAAAAAATACACTGAACCCACAGACATTGCCAACATCCTAGCTGACAGGGTCAGCACAAACTTCTCCCCCCCCCCACCAAAAGGACAAATATCTATCCCAGCAGAGTGCTGCTCCCCTGACATCTCAGATGCTCAGGTAAGAGCCGCCCTCTCCAAAGCAAAAAACACAGCAACAATGGGACCAGACGGTGTCCCGAGCTGTGTCCTACATGAACTCCAAGAAGAGCTAAACCCAAACATAAAACTACTGTTCAATCTTAGCCTTACTACAGGATATGTACCCAAAGAGTGGCGTACAGCAACAGTGGTCCCTCTCCACAAAGGTGGTACCTCAACGGATCCTGGAAACTATCGCCCCATAAGCCTGACTAGCTTGGTCTGCAAAGCTATGGAAAGGATCATCATGGACCTCATAAATAAAGATATTGGGGACCTACATACACTGGATCCTACCCAGTTCAGCTTTGTTAAGGGCAGATCCTGCCTCTTAAACCTGGTCATTTTTTTTGAAACAGTCACCAAGGCCATTGACGAGGTGAAGGAGGTCCACACAGCCTACCTGGACCTCGCAAAAGCCTTCGAGACAATACCCCACTCAGGCATTATAGATAAGCTCAACAGCTTAAATATAAACCCCTATGTCACTAGATGAGTTGCAAACTGGCTCAAGGACAGAACCCACATGGTTAGAATTGCTGGAGCCATGTCAGACTCCAAACCAGTTACAAGTGGCATCCCACAAGGCTCAGTCCTGGGACCTCTCTTGTTCGGTATATATTTCTCAGAGGTACAGGCCAACATGGAAGGACTGTGGCTGACCAAGTTCGCAGATGACTGCAAACTAGGCGCCATAATTGACTCTCCAGCCGACACAAGCATCCTACAAAAGGGCCTTATAGAAACAGACAACTGGTGCCAGAGCCATGGCCTCAAGGTAAATGCCAAAAAGTGTATAGTCATCCCCTTTGGCAAAAAGAAAGTGCCCACAAATTACCACATAGGTGGTAATCCATTAAGTACGGAAGAAGTAATTAGGGAACTGGGGACCCAAGTTGATAGCAATCTCTCATTTGAAAACCACGTGGCCAAAGTGGTTAGAAAAACATTTTATATAGCCCACCTAATCATGAAGGGATTCACATCTAGATTAGGGGAGGTCATCGTGCCTTTTTACTCATCCCTCATCAGGCCCATAATTGAGTACAATGCCCCTTTTGGGATGTTCCTTACCAGACACCTGCAGCAACTGGAAAGACCCCAAAAGTACCTCACCAAAAGGATCAAAGGGCTCAAACAGATGCCATATGCTGCCCGGTTAAAGAAACTCCAGCTCTACTCAGTGGCATACCACCTGCTCAGAGGCGATCTGTGCCTGACGTATAAAGCCATGTCCAACCCGGAATTAATGGACATGCTGCACCTCAGAAAATCCAAATCCCATCAAGCTACGTGCTCGAGAGACTTGAATCTCAGCACTGAAATAAATAGGACATGCTGGAGGGACAGATTCATAACCCAGAGGCTCCCTTCACTCTAGAATAAAATCCCAGTCCAGGTTAGGCATAGTCCCTCATTGACTCTCTTCAAAGGAATCTTGATGAGTGGATGGGAGATCATAGGTTTACCCCGGGTATCACTTCTGTGTCACTGTTAGACAGAGGCACAGTATACTAACCTCGAAAAAGGGCATAGCAAAATTCATTTAAAATGGGTGGCGAAAGCCAAACACACTCTGGCTAGGCTTATAAATGCCCTAGGGCAGATAGCCTAGTATGAACCTATGAACCTATGAACCTATAGTATGTTAGAACTGTGTTTTCTCCTAGAAGTAGCCAGGAATTATAAATATTAGACAAAGTGTTTTTCTATATTCAGATCAGAACTTTCCTACTGTATTGTTTTAAGTTTCTGCATGCTTTCTGAACTCTTGAATAGCACTGTGGTGTAGTAGTATTGCCTTGTATTTTTAGTATTTATTATTCAGTATTTTTAAACCCTTTTCAACTGTGACTGGTTTATGTAGAGATAATCGAAGCTCTAGAGTACATTGCATGCTTCTAAGTGATCCTGTAATAAGCCCTTCCAATAAGCCTAGATCGCTTAAGTTACACTACTATTAGATAATAATATTGCACAGTAATAATTGGACACCCTTTTAAGGACCTTTGAGTAGATGATAATTATTTGCTGGTGGTGGCAGGAATTACTACCATATAGTGTGGGCATAGGGGCACAGCTGGAGAATCTGTGTCAACCTTTCCCAGGAGTGTCTGTGAAGTTGTATACATACTTATCTCAAAATGTGTGTGCGCCAGCTACTTGGGCAGGGACACGAAGCACTAGTTGGACAGAGAGGGTACTGGAGGTTAGCTTGCCAGCTAGGCTGAGATCTGGGCCCTGTAGCTGTGTTAGTGGGGAGTCTTACTGGGGACCTGGAGAGCAAGGGAGCAACCAGCCCCAGACTGACTGTGATCTCTGTGTGCTCTTAAGGGAAATTGCACATTACTGTGTGTATTTGTTATCCTTTCCTCTCATATATGAGATGCCCTCTCTGGTATTAGTAGTGAGGACTGAGGCTCCTTGATTGCTGGGCCAGGGTACGGGCATCACACCAGCACCACCTCTTTTCATGTACTATTAATTTAAATCTCAGACCGGAGAGGATTGATCTGAGGTATGCATGCTTCAGAGTAAGCATTTCATTTTAAGACATAAGTATGTTTTTATTATTTAAACAACTACTTTCAATTATCAACTGCATCACTAACTGTATATTTTAGTTTCATTCATCTTTTTAAAGTGCAAAGCCCATGCAAACTACTACTGTCTGTGATTTTACTAAGTTCCTTTAAGTTAAATTACGTCGGGAAAGGACAGTACCCAGGAAGAGGAATTTTTCCATTGCATCTGTTCCTGTTTCTGATCCAATGTCATACAAAACTAATTAGGAGTTTACGCACCGCTTTTTACTTGAAGATAAACTCGTTTCACAATCGCGTTATGAATTATTGCAGGTTAGAAATGTGGTTGCGATAATACGTAAGTACCAGATATTTATCTCTGCATATAACTAAAGGAAGTGAGTGGGGGGCAAGATAATACAAAGCACAAGATATACACATTGCAAAAAAGATTATGATCAAAGACATCCCAAATGACACCATTCTGACTTTTTCTTAGTCTCATTCATAAAAAATGTGGAAAGGCACTTACCAACTGTCCCTTTTGCATAGCTACCAGGTTTGCCTCCAACAGAGTCCAAGATTAGTCCCCTACCTTCCAACATCTTTCCTTGAATGTTCAATCTATCTTTAACAAAAATGTCTTCATTACCTCCAATAAAATGTCCACTTAAATTGCAATCACATTTCCCCTCCTCGGTCCATATATAGTCCCTTTCCTCTCCTTACTTCTTCATCGATTTATCTCCTCTAAAATTTCCTTTCTCCTTTATGATGTTAACTTCCTCGCTCAGCCTCTGCTGTTTTTGAAACACTGGGAACAGACTTTCTGTTGATCCTTCCTCTGCTCTTTACACAGACTCTCCATACTGTGCACTCACTATCTCCATGACAGGCAGACTCTTCCCCGATTCACTGTCTTTTGAAGGAATTCCTGCACTTCCATTGGTGTATCAAAGGACTTTACCAGCCTCTGTGTAAATACCTTCAGAGTGGCTGTATATACTAGCTTCCACTCTACCCCTCTTTCCTTCAACAGTCTGATCAACGGTAAAAAGGCTTTTCTCTTTTGTATGGTTTCATAAGAGAAGTATTGGTAAAAAAATACAGTTATCCCCATTTTTATCTATTTTTCAGGTCTCTATAGCTTTTGCAAAATCCTTTATTTCAACTCAAATGTGGCAAAGTGAATGATTACCTGCCTTTATCTTCTAGCCATCTCCATCCTTGGGTGCCATGCTGTCCTGTGGGCCCTCTCCTTATCTTCGACTCTGGTATATTAGTCCACTAAGGGAAGTAAATACTGTGAAAAGAAATAGCCAGGGAATTGTTATGGCTAGGCTTGTATAGGCCATAGGGCTGATAGCCTAGTAACCTATGAACCTATGAACTCCTTCAGCCACCTCTTCACTGCAGCAACACAGTCCATTCCTTCCTCTTTTTGGGCATTCTTACCAATTTAATGTTCTTCCTCCTGGCCCTATCTTTCTTATTCACTATTTTCCTTTCTAGACTGACTATTTGTGTTTCTGCTGGTTCAACACAGACAAGCAACTCTTCATTCTCCAACACCAAATCTTGAAGAATAGTTGAGTGTTCATTCAAGCTATCAACTACCTCAAACAGATTCCCCTCTTGTGCTAACAAATTTCCTATCCAAATTTTCTTAAGATGCTTCTACTCAGACCAGACAATGTCTAATTTAACTGATTCAACCATGCTTCTGATTTCAGTTTTAGTCGCACCCATTGTAGAGGTACTTGCTTCATATTGCAATGATCCTGTTTTCATTTTTACATTTTCTGCAATATGGTCACTTATTGGCGATGAGTTTAACTTTTAACACCTCAGAATACTCAGTGAAAAGCAGAGGGCCATGGGTATGATTCCATCACCTCCACTCCATACTGGAAATGTCATCCTAAACAACGTTATTCTAGTGAAACAATCAGCTTATCCCATTTAACTGTTGTCCTGTTTCCCACCCAGATAAATTCCTTTTATTATTTATTAATTATTCTCCACAATTTTTCATCTGGTTAATAGAAATATGCCTGACCTGTATATAAAACTAAAGGGACTAAAAACAATTTCACTACTTGTATCTTACTGTCCATATCCAAAAACAAGAACTTCCAGTTTTCATTTTTTTGTATTATCACTTTTTTAGTCTCTTCTCGCATAAACTTAGCTGCAAGAGAAGTACCCTTTTTAATCCATACTGCTAAATACTTCATATTATCATGACCCCATAAATATGGGTATTGCTGAACCTATTTGTGAGGAGGTACATAATTTATGGCTATAGCCTTTTTTTATCTTTTCTTGATATTGATCTGATGAAGGTGGCATCTTCAAAAGTGCTTATCTGTTTACTGCTTATTGTTTATTAAATATATGTGCTTTGCCATGGTTGTACCATCGTTGTTTCTAAAGTATTTTAACCTGCTTTTTTTTACATTGGGACTGATTTTCTCCTTGTTGCTGTTTGCTTACTTTATAGCCTTTTTTATCTTTGTTAATTTTATTTCCTGAAAATACTTGAAATTGTCTCAAAATGTTCCACAACACAGAGATGTCCTTTTCTGGATTTATTAAGTACAAAATAATATCATCTGCAAATAAAGCCAGCTTTTCTTCATTATCAAACCAGTTATATCACTGAATTTCTGACTTCCTTACTTTCCTTACCAATTAATCTAAATATAAAGCAAATAAAAAAGGGGGAAGAGGGTATCCCTGCCTAGTTATTCTGTTCAGACACAACTATGCAGAATGGACCCCACCCACTCTGATTCCATGGGACTGGGGGGAAACACTACCCACCAGAGCACCAAGGATACATTTTTCTTAAGTGCCAGTACTGGGGGCAGGGCGTGGAGCACTAGCCACCAGGATTACGCTAAAGACTTGTGTCTAACAGCATGTAAAATAATTCTGGTATGGGAGGGACTAGCCACCAAAGACTACTCAATATTAAAATGCTATAATGGCACTGGCTTCTGAATGGGGATCAGGGAAGGGGAAATCACTGTAGGCTAGACAGGTCAGGGAGAGGTATGAGCACTGTGGTGTTTGTGTATCTGTGTGTGTGTGTGTGTGTGTGTGTGTGTGTGTGTGTGTGTGTGTGTGTGTGTGTGTGTGTGTGTGTGTGTGTGTGTACTGAGTACTCGTATGTGTGGTGGGGGAGAGTGATGGGGAGATTGCCAATGCCTACACAAACAGCAGTGTACTACAGTCACATGTAGATCAGCGATGATCTGCATGTAGTGGTAGTAACTGCAATTCAGAGATGCAAATTAGCCAGTAATGAGATTTTAACTCACCAATGCTAACAAATCTTAGAATCGCAAATTACCATGTTAAGGGAGTAGGGCTTTTCTAGCATGAACTGTATGGAAGTGTTATGCCATTTAATAAATCCCAGGGCATGTCTTGTACACTGCATTGCAATGATATTATATTTATCCGTTTGCCATTTTAAGATGGCTTAAGGCACTGGTCACTAATGGGAGTCCATGCTTTTGTGCTATATTGCTTTATAAGTTTACCATTCAATCCAACACTTCATTTTAAAGATTTCATAGCATTTCTGGCCTGCCTTTTCATGGTGTTCAGATTATTGTCTAATGCTATTCTTATTTTTGAATTTAAGGACAGTTTTCCATTTATAAATTCATGAACTTTAGTATGCATGAGAAAACTCACCATTGTTACTTGGTCTGCCTTTTTCATTGTGATTACCCACCCCAGGCACTTCATTTCCATCACTTCTAGATTCTTCAACTGCTCCACCTTCACTGCCTATGTTCCTGTATCATACAATAGCACTGGTTGCTTCACTGTTTTGTACACCTTATCTTTTCAGCTTCTTTGGCATTCTTCTGTCACTCACTACTCCTGACACTGCCAGCTGGTTCCTGCTCCTCTGATTTTAACTTTGGCCCTCTCATTCAGACTTCCCTTCTCTTCAAGTATCTATCTCAGATACCTGAAACTGTTAACCTGTTCCACTATTTTCAGTTCTATCTTAATTTTCAGCTTCTTCTGGTTTCCTCCCTTACAGCATTCCATTCCCCAATCATTTGATGAAGTTCTTGTTAAGAGTCCACCTGTAATGCCACTTCATCTACATACAGCAGCTTTGCTGTTATGTCCCCTCCAACCTGTTTACACACCCATTCCCACTGGGAACCCCACTGTAAGTCCGAACACTGTACTTGTGTCATTATTCCTTGCACATAGTCTGCACCAATTCTGCTGGTGTTTCTGTGAGTTTGAACCATTGCAGGACTGTCTAAATCAGCTTTCTTGACACCTTGTCATATGCTTTATTCATGTCTATTAATACCTAGTTAGACTCTTTCTTCATCTCTAACTTTTTCTCAGCCATCTGTCTCACTGCAAACATTGGGTCCATTGTACTATATCTAGATCTGAATCTGAACTGCTCATCTTCCATCTTTTACTGCTCTGTGTATTTGTATGTCAATCATTCTCTCCAGAAATTTCTTTTAGAATGACAGGAGTTTGATAGCTTTATACTGTCCACAGTTGTGAATGTACCCTTTGTACTTCTACACTGACACTAAAATGTTTATTCTCCAGTCATCTGGGATACATCTTTCTCTCCACACTGTTATGAGTGCCCTCAGGAGCCATTTCTTCCCAACTCACCCAACATCTTGATGATAAATGCTGTGACCATATCTAAGCCTGCTGCTTTCACTGACTTCATTTTCCTTAGTGCTATTATTTTGTCTTCTTGAGTGGTCTCATCTTAATTCTTTCATCATAGGTTGTTTCTGGTTCAGTATAGATTCTGTGGGGCTTTCTTCATTCATAAGCTTCTGGAAGTACTCTTTCCATCTGCCTTGATGTCCTGTGGACTGGTGAACAGGTTTTTGCTGGCATCCCTTATGAAGGGTGTGTGATGACTATTTTTCTGTCTTTTAATTGCAATGTGATAGATTTTCTTTGTGCTGTCTGCTGAGTCACTGGTGGAGTGTCTTTGATGCTTTGTTCTTCACTATTGAAAATGCTCTCTTAGCTTCTTTTTTAGTCAACCAATATTCTTTCTTAGCCTGGTCCTGTTTTTCTATCTGTCACGTGTTTCTGTACTCCTTTCTTTTGTTGACTTCCTAGACTTTTGCATTTTGCCATCAGCTTTCTTTAGTACCTTATTTCCAAACCTGGCTCAGATGCATATCTTCTCTTAGTCCTCACAACTACTGATTTAAAGTGCTGCTATTCTTCTTCAAATCTCCAGTCAACTTTCAGGTCTTCATTCTAGTCTCTGTTGACCATATAGCCTTCTCTGACCACTTGAGAATGAATTTGCAATCACTGATTCTACCACAGTGGTCTTTCTTTACTAGGAGGTTGCATGCTGGGCATTCTTGTATGTGATCTTGTGACTGTCTCTCATGCTGAACCTTATGTTGGCCACCATCAAACTATTTGCCATAAGAAAATCTAGAATGGCATCTCCTTCTTTAATCCTGTTGTCTCACCCATGTAGGGCCAGGCAGGCCTGTTCTATTTATCCCAATATGTGCATTAGGTCCCCCATTAAAAACACCAGTTCATGTTGTTCTGCTTTATCTAGTAGGTCCTGCAACTGCTGCCTGAATACACTCTTTTCCTCACTGTCACAACCCTACTGTGGATCATAGGTTGAGATCATGAATACTGCCCTGTCTTTATACTAGAGTCTAATTGTTATGAGTCTGTCACCAATATTGAAGATATCCTTTACTGTCTTATAAACCTGCTCTCTCACCACAATTCCCATTCCATTTCTAATGTGTCCTTCTCCTAAGTAGTAAACTGTGGATCCCAAGCCAAGTGACTTCACTGCAGTGCTCGTCTGTCTTGTTTCTTGGATACAGAGGATGTCTATCTTCCTCCTTACCATCATGTCATCCACTTCCAATCTGCATCCTGTTAGTGAAGCTATATGGACTGTTGTGATCCTTAGTTCATGTTTGGCAGGCTTATTGGTTTTACATCCAGCTTTTGCTTAACAGAACGATTTCAGGTAACTGAAGCTGGACAAATGGATACTGGCCAGCCAGTAGTTAATTTACCCAGCATGTCAGACACACACTGGCCAGTAGGGGCACATAGACATTAGTATGGGTCCCTGATCTATATCAGAGTAGAACAGGTCCTCAATTATCACCGGCAAATACCAATGATCATTTATGGCAACATTAGCCAACATGACCAAATCACCTAGACCTAACTTTTTACACCATCAAGTGGCTAGTCTTGACCAGCACACAGTGTGTGATCCATGTTCTCATATCTAAATGATACTGTGCACCACAGCTGATGTCTATACAACTCTTCCCCCAATAGGCACTATCTACCTGTGCTGCTGCCCACAGCGTCATTCTTGGGTGCTTCCCAAAACTACATGCTTGGAGTAGTGTGAGGTGGAAGCACTCAACATATTTTTGGGAGAAACCCCACAGAGATACAGACAGAACATACAAACTCCACATAAGCATCGGCTGGAGGTCAGGCTTGAACCTTGTACATTGTGTATGAAAGGCAAAGACTTTAAGCATTATGCCAAATGTGTCCTTGTGCCTTATATACCTAGCTGGAGATATCCTGACTTAGAATTTGACCAAAACCTACCCTTCAAACTTCATGTACAAAAACAAACTGAAAATGTTATGAATCATCACAGTCTATACAAAGTGGCCAGTCTTCTTATTTTGATGTTAGAAAAAGCCATTCTATTGATATTGTATGACTAAGACTGGAATATCCACTTTTAATGAGTGCCAGATAGTTTAACTACAATACAAAAGATATCTAAACAGCAGAAAACAGAATTCTTAGGTTTAATATTTTTTCAATATCATTTGAACATGACTGCAAAACCATAACAAAAGCTAAATGGATGGATATCACAGTTAGAGCTATATTGTTTCTCACCTGTCTTACTTTTAGGATACTAAATGAAAATTATTGATCTCCCCTCAAAAACATTCTTATGCTAAGAGATACAAATTACAAACTTAGCAATTATGACTCTGTGTGTTCTCATAGACCCAACTATAATATAGTTTCCTCAGAAATCGCCTTCTGTTTAACATGCCCAGAATTCTAGGATAACATTCCAAATGATATAAAAGACATCAACATTTTAAATACTTTAAAAGATAACTAAAATACATTTAATATAACAAACACAATGCGACTGCTCCAGAGATGCTGGTTAATATTTCCCGTACTGTCATCCCATTTACATACATTCATATGTGCTGGTTAATATTTCCTGTGACAAAGGGGGATACTGCCAGCAAAGCTATCTGGAATTTTGTAAATTATTATGTGTCATTTGTGAATATCAACATAATTTATATAAGATGCTTGTGTTACAGATGTATTACAACTGTATGTCATGTGCATATCAAAGTGCTGGTACAGAAGTGTGTGTTGAAAAGGTTTTTGCAAAGTGCTGTTTGAACTGTAACCACAGTGTACCCTACTGGAATAGAACAGAAATTTACATGCACTATTGTAACTGTTTAGATGTATATATTTTAACAGTGGAAATTGGAATATAGGAGGTTAACTTCAATCCAGCAAATTTTAGGAAAATAACTGAAATTAAATTACTTTATGGCTACGCCACAATGTCTAAAACTAGGGAGCTTTCTGTATTGTCTTTGGAATGACCTAATTGCTACCTCTGAAACTATGAAGAAATGCAATTGTTTTATGACCTGCAGCATCTGCCAAAGATCTGAGGTATATGTATTTTCACAGGTAGATGCTAAATACTGTCATCTTCCAGCAGTGGGGGTTTCACCTGGGATAGAGTCAGATGACATAAATTATGTCATTCTGAAAGCTATTCCAGCAGTAATATTTGAGATACTCTCTGAGAGAGAGAGAGCATTCTGCATTCTGACTTGGACCTAACATGAACCATTCACCACACATGTGCCTTGCTCTGATGAAGTAAGTTTTTAGGGAACAGTATAATTCTCTTGAATATACTCATGAATATAGCAAAGCTTAGTTTAGATATTTTTCTTTATATATTTGAGACTTTCCTGCAAAGTTGTTTTAAATACTTCCTGTGATTTTGAACTCTGATGTCACTGCAAATATATACTGAGCATTTTGTTGTTCTTTTATTATTTATTATTAAATATATTTAAAACCTTTCATTGTGGCTGATCTGTCCCGAGAGATTTAAGTTTTGAGAGTGCTTGCATATTTATTTGGTGACACTGTGTGGGCCACTTCTAATAGCTTTGCTCTTCTTCAAACTACCATTTGTATTAATAATAATATTATACAGTAAGACTAAAAACTCTTTGTTAAGGGCCTTAAAGTAGCTGATAAGAAGCTGGTGGCTGTGATAACTACCTTATAGTCTGGGCAAAAGGGGGCATAGCCAGAAAACCTGTGCCAGCCTTTCCCAGGTTTGTGTGTGTGTGTGTGTGTGTGTGTGTGTGTGTGTGTGTGTGTGTGTGTGTGTGTGTGTGTGTGTGTGTGTGAGTGTGTGTGTGTGTGTGTGTGTGTGTGTGTGTGTGTGTGTGTGTGTGTGTGTGTGTGTGTGTGTGTGTGTGTGTGTGTGTGTGTGTGTGTGTGTGTGCGTGTGTGTGTATCAAACCTCAAAGTGTGTGTGTATCAGCTACTGGGCAGGGACATGAAGCACTGGTTGGACAGAGAGGGTGCTGGAGGTCTTGGCTTGGCCAATCAGCTGAGATCGCAACTCTATAGCTGTGCCAGTGGGGAGTCTTTCGGGGGATCTGGAGAAAGAGGGAGAAACCAGCCCCAGACTGATTGTGGTCTCTGTGTGCTCTTAAGGGAAATTGCACTGGATGCCGAGAGCTACATCTTGAAATAATATGAGTGTACTTGTCATCTTCTCAGTGTACATCCACACTGGTACCAGTGGTAAGGATTGAGGTGCCTTGATTACTGGTTCAGTGGTGGGAAATCTCGTCTCCCATACTGTCATCCCATTTAGATACATTCATATGTGTTGGATAATATCTCCCGTATTGTCATCCCATTTAGATACATTTGTATGTGCTGGGTAATATCTCCCTGACTGTCATCCCATTTAGATACATTCATATGTGCTAATATCTCTCATGCTGTCATCCCATTTAGATACATTCATATGTGTTGGATAATATCTCCCGTATTGTCATCCCATTTAGATACATTCGTATGTGCTGGGTAATATCTCCCTAACTGTCATCCCATTTAGATACATTCATATGTGCTAATATCTCTCATGCTGTCATCCCATTTAGATACATTCATACGTGCTGTTAATATCTCCCTTACTGTCACCTCATTTAGATACATTCATATGTGCTGGTTAATATCTCCCTTACTGTCACCCCATTTAGATACATTCATATGTGCTGGTTAATATCTCCCATACTGTCATCTCATTTAGATACATTCATATGTGCGGGTTAATGTCATCCCATTTAGATACATTCATATTTACTGGTTAATATCTCCCATACTGTTATCCCATTTAGATACATTCATATCTGCTGGTTAATATATCCGATACTGTTATCCCATTTAGATAGATTTGTATGTGCTGGTTAATATCTTCCTTACTGTCATCCCATTTAGATACATTCATATGTGCTGGTTAATATCTCCCTTACTGTCACCCCATTTAGATACATTCATATGTGCTGGTTAATATCTCCCTTACTGTCACCCCATTTAGATACATTCATATTTACTGGTTAATATTTCCCATACATCATCCCATTTAAATACTTTCATATTTACTCGTTAATATCTCCCATACTGTTATCCAATTTAGATGCATTCATATGTGCTGTTTAATATCTCCGATACTGTTATCTCATTTAGATACATTCATATGTGCTGGTTAATATCGCCTTTACTGTCACACCATTTAGATACATTCATATGTGCTGGTTAATATCTCCCATACTGTTATCCCATTTAGATACATTCAAATGCGCTGGTTAATATCTCCCATACTGTTATCCCAGTTAGATACATTCATATGTGCTGGTTAATATCTCCCATACTGTCATCCCATTTAGATACATTCATATGTGCTGGTTAATATCTCCCATACTGTCATCCCATTTAGATTCATTCATATGTGCTGGTTAATATCTCCCTTACTGTCACCCCATTTAGATGCATTCATATATGTTGGTTAATGTATCCCTTACTGTCACTCCATTTAGATACATTCATATGTGCTGGTTAATATCTCCCATACTGTCATCCCATTTAGATACATTCATATTTACTGGGTAATATCTCCCTTACTGTCACCCCATTTAGATACATTCATATGTGCTGGTTAATATCTCCCTTACTGTCACCCCATTTAGATACATTCATATTTACTGGTTAATATCTCCCATACTGTTATCCCATTTAGATACATTCATATGTGCTGGTTAATATCTCCGATACTGTTATCCCATTTAGATACATTCATATGTGCTGATTAATATCTCCGATACTGTCACCCCATTTAGATACATTCATATGTGCTGGTTAATATCTCCCTTACTGACCCCATTTAGATACATTCATATTTACTGGTTAATATCTCCCATACTGTCACCCCATTTAGATACATTCATATGTGCTGGATAATATCTCCCTTACTGTCACCCCATTTAGATACATTCATATTTACTGGTTAATATCTGCCTTACTGTCACCCCATTTAGATATATTCATATGTGCTGGTTAATATCTCCCATACTGTCATCCCATTTAGATACATTCATATTTACTGGTTAATATCTCCCTTACTGTCACCCCATTTAGATACATTCATATTTACTGGTTAATATCTCCCTTACTGTCACCCCATTTAGATACATTCATATTTACTGGTTAATATCTCCATTACTGTCACCCCATTTAGATACATTCATATGTGCTGGTTAATATCTCCCTTACTGTCATCCCATTTAGATACATTCATATTTACTGGTTAATATCTCCCATACTGTCATCCCATTTAGATACATTCCTATTTACTGGTTAATTTAGCCCATACTGTTATCCCATTTAGATACATTCATATGTGCTGGTTCGGTAGCATTGTTACCTCACAGCAAGATGTTTTCCCGTTCGATTCTCGGCTTGGCTTGGGAGTGCCTTGTGTGTGGAGTCTGCATGTCCTCCCCACGGTTGGGTAGCATTCGAAAGACATGTGTCCGTAAATGGGCATGCCTTCGTTGAAGGTTAGGCGTCGAGCTGGCACCTCAGCGTTTCATAAAAATCTACTGCCAATAATTAGCAGACCAGAGTTCCACTGTGGCGACCCCTTACCGGGAAAAATTCGAAAGAGAAACAACATATGTGCTGGTTAATATCTCCGATACTGTTATCCCATTTAGATACATTGATATGTGTTGGTTAATATCTCCGTTACTGTTATCCTGTGTAGATACATTCATATATGCTGGTTAATATCTCTGTATTGTCATCCCATTTAGATACACTCATATGCGCCGGTTAATATCTCCCTTACTGTCATCCCATTTAGATACATTCATATATGCTGGTTAATATCTCCCTTACTGTCACCCCATTTAGATACATTCATATGTGCTGATTAATATCTCCCTTACTGTCACCCCATTTAGATACATTCATATGTGCTGATTAATGTCTCCCTTACCGTCATCCCATTTAGATACATTCATATGTGTTGGTTAATATCTCCCTTAATGTCACCCCATTCAGATACATTCATATGTGCTGGTTAATATCTCCCTTACTGTCACCCCCATTTAGTTACATTCATATGTGCTGGTTAATATCTCCCATACTGTCATCCCTTTTAGACACATTCAAATGTGCTGGTTAATACTTCCCTTACTGTCAACCCATTTAGATACTTTCATATGTGCTGGTTAATATCTCGCATACTGTTATCCCAGTTAGATACATTCATATGTGCTGGTTAATATCTCCCTTAATGTCAGCCCATTTAGATACATTCATATGTGCTTTTTAATATCTCCCATACTGTCATCCCATTTAGATACATTCATATGCGCTGGTTGACATCTCCCATACTGTCATCCCAGTTAGATACATTCATATGTGCTGGTTAATATCTCCGATACTGTCAGCCCATTTAGATACATTCATATGTGCCGGTTAATATCTCTCATACTGTCATCCCATTTAGATACATTCACATGAGCTGGTTAATATCTTCCTTACTGTCACCCCTTTAGATACATTCATATTTACTGGTTAATATCTCCCATACTGTTATCCCATTTAGATACATTCATATGTGCTGGTTAATATCTCCCATACTGTTATCCCATTTAGATACATTCATATGTGCTGGTTAATATCTCCCATACTGTTATCCCATTTAGATACATTCATATGTGCTGGCTAATATCTCCCTCACTTTCACCCCATTTAGATACATTCATATTTACTGGTTAATATCTATTTTACTTTCACCACATTTAGATACATTCATATTTACTGGTTAACATCTCCCTTTCTGTCAATCCATTTAGATATATTCATATGTGCTGGTTAATATCTCCCTTACTGTCATCCCATTTAGATACATTCATATGTGCTGGTTAATATCTCCCTTACTGTCACCCCATTTAGATACATTCATATGTGCTGGTTAATATCTCCCTTACTGTCATCCCATTTAGATACATTCATATTTACTGGATAATATCTCCCATACTGTCATCCCATTTAGATGCATTGATATTTACTGGTTAATATCTCCCTTACTGTCACCCCATTTAGATATATTCATATGTGCTGGTTAATATCTCCCATACTGTTATCCCATTTAGATACATTCATATGTGCTGGTTAATATCTACCTTACTGTCATCCCATTTAGATACATTCATATTTACTGGTTAATATCTCCCATACTGTCATCCCATTTAGATACATTCATATTTACTGGTTAATATCTCCCTTACTGTCACCCCATTTAGATATATTCATATGTGCTGGTTAATATCTCCCATACTGTTATCCCAGTTAGATACATTCATATGTGCTGGTTAATATCTCCCATACTGTCATCCCATTTAGATACATTCATATGTGCTGGTTAATATCTCCCATACTGTCATCCCATTTAGATTCATTCATATGTGCTGGTTAATATCTCCCTTACTGTCATCCCATTTAGATACATTCATATGTGCTGGTTAATGTCTCCCTTACTGTCACTCCATTTAGATACATTCATATGTGCTGGTTAATATCTCCCATACTGTCATCCCATTTAGATCCATTCATATTTACTGGGTAATATCTCCTTTACTGTCACCCCATTTAAATACATTCATATGTGCTGGTTAATATCTCCCATACTGTCATCCCATTTAGATACATTCATATTTACTGGTTAATATCTCCCATACTGTTATCCCATTTAGATACATTCATATCTGCTGGTTAATATATCCGATACTGTTATCCCATTTAGATACATTCATATGTGCTGGTTAATATCTCCGATACTGTCACCCCATTTAGATACATTCATATGTGCTGGTTAATATCTCCCTTACTGTCCCTATTTAGATACATTCAAATTTACTGGTTAATATCTGGCTTACTGTCACCCCATTTATATACATTCATATGTGCTGGTTAATATCTCCCATACTGTCATCCCATTTGGATACATTCATATTTACTGGTTAATTTCTCCATTACTATCACCCCATTTAGATACATTCATATTTACTGGTTAATATCTCCCTTACTGTCACCCCATTTAGATACATTCATATTTACTGGTTAATATCTCCCTTACTGTCACCCCATTTAGATACATTCATATGTGCTGGTTAATATCTCCCTTACTGTCATCCCATTTAGATACATTCATATTTACTGGTTAATATCCCATACTGTTATCCAATTTAGATACATTCATATGTGCTGGTTCGGTAGCGTTGACACCTCACAGCAAGAGGTTTTCCCGTTCGATTCTCGGCTTGGCTTGGGAGTGCCTTATGTGTGGATTCTGCATGTCCTCCCCACGATTGGGTAGCATTCGAAAGACATCTGTCCGTAAATGGGCATGCCTTCGTTGAAGGTTGGGCATCGAGCTGGCACCTCACCGTTTCGTAAAAATCTACTGCCAATAATTAGCGGACCAGAGTTCTACTGTGGCGACCCCTTACAGGGAAAAATCCGAAAGAGAAACAACATATGTGCTGGTTAATATCTCCAATACTGTTATCCCATTTAGATACAGTCATATGTGCTGGTTAATATCTCCGATACTGTTATCCCATTTAGATACATTCATATGTGCTGGTTAATATCTCCAGTATTGTCATCCCATTTAAATACATCCATATGCGCTGGTTAATATCTCCCTTACTGTCATCCCATTTAGATACATTCATATTTAATGGTTAAGCTGCTGCAGTAGCGTTTTCACCTCACAGTTAGATGTTGCCCATTCGATTCTCAGTTAGAGCATCTTCTGTGTGTCGACATGCGTGAATGGGCGTTTCTTCATTGAAGGTTGTGCATTAGGCCCATCAAGCCAGCACATAAAAATCTACTGCCAATCATTAGCGGACCGGATTTCCGCTGTGGCGACCCCTAACCGGGAAAAGCCGAAAGACACAAACAAACAATTTCCCATATTGTCATCCCATTTAGATATATTCATATGTGCTGGTTAATATCTACCTTACTCTCATCCCATCTGGATACATTCATATTTACAGGTTAATATCTCCCATACTGTCATTCCATTTAGATACATTCATATGTGCTGAGGTGGGTTCAAATTGTTTTATCATGGGGTGGATGGGAGGAGAAATGGCGTAGGAGTTATTCTGAAAGAACAGTATGCTGGGAGTGTTTTGGAGGTGAAAAGAGTGTCGGATAGAGTGATGTTTATGAAGCTGGAAATTAATGGTGTAATGATGAATACTGTTAGTGCGTATGCTCCACAAGTTGGGTGTGCAATGGATGAGAAAGAAAAATTTTGGAGTGAATTGGATGAAGTGGTGATGACTGTACCCAAGGGTGAGAGAGTGGTGATTGGAGCAGATTTCAAAGGGCATGTTGGTGAAGGGAACAGAGGGGATGAGGAAGTGATGGGTAGGTATGGTGTTAAAGGAATGCAGAAGGTCAGATGGTAGTGGATTTTGTGAAAAGGATGGACATGGCTGTGGTGAATACGTATTTTAACAAGAGGGAGGAGCAAAGGGTGACATACAAGAGTGGAGGAAGATGCACACAGGTGGATTATATCTTATGTAGGAGGGCCAGTTTGAAGGAGATTGGAGACTGTAAAGTGATGACCGGAGAAAGTGTAGTTAGGCAGCACCCTAACTACCCGATTTAGATACATTCATATGTGCAGGTTAATATCTCCCATACTGTTATCCCAGTTAGATAAATTCATATGAGCTGGTTAATATCTCCCATACTGTCATCCTATTTAAATACATTCATATGTGCTGGTTAATATCTCCCATACTGTAATCACATTTAGATACATTCATAAGTGCTGGTTAATGTCTCCCTTTCGGTCACCCCATTTAGATACATTCATATGTGGTGGTTAATATCTACAATACAGGCATCCCATTTAGATACATTCATATTTACTGGTTAATATCTCCCTTACTGTCACCCCATTTAGATACATTCATATGTGCTGGTTAATATCTCCGTTATTGTCATCTCATTTTGATACATTCTTATTTACAAGTTAATATCTTCCATACTGTCATCCCATTTAGATACATTCATATGTGTTAGTTAATATCTCTGATACTGTTATTCCATTTAGATAGATTCATATGTGATGGTTAATATCTCCCATACTGTCATCCCATTTAGATAAATTCATATCTATTGGTTAATATCTCCCTTACTGTCACCCCAATTAGATACATTCATATTTGTTGATTAATATCTCCCTTACTGTCACCCCATATAGATACATTTATTTGGATTAATATCTCCTACTGTCACT
>NC_056735.1:1703027815-1703035315 GCF_019279795.1 Protopterus annectens
CCCATTCATATTTACTGGTTAATATCTCCCATACTGTCACCCCATTTAGATACATTCATATGTGCTGTTTAATATCTCCCATACTGTCACCCCATTTAGATACATTCATATGTGCTGTTTAATATCTCCCATACTGTCATCCCATTTAGATACATTCTTATGCACCACTATTACTTTTACTGCACAAGTTCCCTTATGCTTTCCTACCGGGATAATTCCCTCAATGTTTTTCTCTTTTTTTAATTTCTCAGAATTATTTAGATTTGTAGTACCATGACAGGAACGGGCCCCATTCCTAAGTCAAAGTATAATAAAAGTTCATGAAATTAGTATTGTTTCTATCTTTTATATTAGCCAGAAGTGCTCTCCGCAGCACCCGCAATGTGGCCAGTAATGACTCCTGCAATTCGTACAGTTACATGTATTGGTAACATATCTAAATACACTTGTAGATTCTTTTTATAAGACCCATCACTCCTACTACTACTGGAACTGTCTGGGTATCTTTCTTCCACATTGCTCTCGTTTCTGCCTGCAAATCCTGATATTTTATTACTTTGTGCCTTTCTCTACACAAAACACTGGATGTGGTGATTTTAATGATCAAATCTACTTTTGTCTTCTTTTCATGGACCACTACATCTGGTTTTCTAGCATCTATGTTTTGAACTGTTGGTAATGGGTGATCCCATGTGATGTAGATATCATCATTTTCTATGATGCTTTGTGGCTCTTGTTTCCAGTGTTCATAGGTTCATAGGTGGGTACTATGCTATCTGCCCGAGGGCATTTATAAACCTAGCCAGAATGTTTCGGCTTTCACCTCCCCATTGATTAATTAACTGATCCTGTCAAGCAGAGCCAATGAAGTGATCCCAGGGGTGTATTTTCTGTTACCCATCCACTCGTCAAGGTTTATCTTGAAGAGTGTTAGTGAGGGGCTCTGCCTAATGTAGTTTGGAATTTTGTTCCAAAGCATGGGGAGTCTCTCTGACAGGAATCTATCCAGCATGTTCTATTTGTTGTCGCGAGGTTTAGCTCACTAGTGCGTGTGGCTCGCAGTGACTTGAATTTCTTTAGGTGGAGCATGTCCATCAATTCTGAGTTAGACATGGTTTTGTAAGTCAGGCAGAGATCACCTCTGAGTAAGAGATATGCCACTGAGTACAACTTGAGTTTTTTAGTCGGCTGCATAGGACATATGTTTGAGGCCAGTAATCCTCTTGGTGAGGTACTTTTGTGGTTTTTCCAGCTGTTGGAAGTGTCTTGTGAGGTACATCCCAAATGGGGCATTGTACTCTATGATGGGTCTGATGAGTGACGGGTAGAGGGGCACTATAACCTCTTTATTTCTAGATACAAACCCTTTAGTAATTAGATGGGCCACATAGAAGGATTTCCTAACTACTTTGGCAATATGATTGTCAAAGGAGAGATTACCATCTACCTGGGTCCCCAGATCTCTTATTACCTCTTCTGTATTAAGGGGGCTGCCACCTATGTGGCAATTTGTGGGTGTTTTGTTTTTCCCAAATGGGATGACTATGCATTTTTTGGCGGATGTCCATGTCAGCTGGAGAGTCAGTTATGGCTCTCAGTTTGCAGTCATCGGTGAACTTAGTTAGCCACATCAATACCATAATGTTTGCACAGTTCCCAGTGCAACAGTGTTGCCACATTATTATGCCTTTCAGTATACAGTTCTTCTCCCATTAGTATGTGATAACCAGCAATGAGGCGTGAAACTGTTTCCAATTCTGTTTTACAAAATCTATATTGCCTGTTTCTCCCACATGTTCAAAGGACTTTGTAAACCAACGTGTATGTAGCCCAGTATCTTGGGCTGCCAGTATTAACCTTTCATCTCTTGGTTTGAATTCACCTCTCCACAGCCATTCTTGCATTTGATTCAGATCTACTTGAAGTTCTTCCAGAAGTTTTCTATGCTTGCAACTATATTTATGCATTTTCCACATTTCTTGCCTTTTCGTCTGATCCTTCATCTTATATTCTTACTTTTGCTTTCTAGCACATTCAGTTGCTGCCTATTTTTTTATCTACTTCTGGTTTGATTTCCATTACTGCTTGAAGTCAATATGCTTTTTTTAGACTAAGCAGGGAAGTCATCTTAGATTTATTCTCCTCATGTATCAAAACTTACACTATATTTGGGTCTTGTGAGGTCAGCAGATATGTGTGTAGTCCCATGATTGCAGATCTATACATGTTATCAATTTCATGCAGGCCCATGCCTCCTTCAAATGGGGAATATATAATCTTGGTATACACTGATTTTTATAAATCATTTGGTGATCATGAAACAGCCTTCTTGTTTTCGTGTCTACTCTATCCAACACATTTTGGAGCCAATAAATCACTCCAAAACTGTAAGTTAAGACAGAAACAGCAAACTGGTTTATAGCTTGAATTTTGTTCCTAGATGTCAATGCTGTTTTCAGGATTAATTTAAGTCTTCTAAAATAATCCTTACTAAGTTTTATTTGCATTTGTTCATGTTTTATTGTTGATCCTTCATCAGTTCTCAAATATTTATACACTCCATCTTGCTCAAATTATTTTATATCACATTCTTGTCCTAAACTGATGTTTTCTTGGTGCTGCAGTTTTCCTGTTTTGAAGGTTTCTTTTGTATATTTATCAAGACCAAATGACATTCTTATATCATCTAAAAAAGTTTTGACAATGTGCGGTTATGCTTTCAGTTCCCCATTTGATGAGGTAAACAGTTTTATATCATTGACAAAGAGAAGATGAGCTGTCTCTACACTCTGTTGTTTTCTAGGAGCCAAATTATAGCCATGGCCTAAGCTGTTATGTAGACAGCTGTGACAGAGATTTACTCTGGAATATCCCCATTGAATTTTTATCTCTTGAATAATAATTTGTCCTTTATCACGGCTTAATTGCAAAGTGGTCTGCCACTGTTTCGTGGTCACTGTAATATAGTCGATCAGTGTAGGGTGTAGCTTATATATATTTTAAGCACTCTTTTATTCATGAATGTGGGATACTATCAAATGTTTTTTTATAGTCAGTCCATGCCACACTTAGATCCTTCCCTTTCTTACAATTCTCCACTATGACTTTATTTAACAACAAATGATCTTTTGTTCCATATGACTTTCTTTTATTGACCTTTTGTTCTACTGCCATAATTGTGTTTTCTTCTAGATGACTATAAATGCTGTCAGCATCACTTCCAGTGTATAGTTTATACGTCGTTGGAAGGCAAGTTATTGGTCTATAATTTTTAGGGTAGCTTGCAGGTTCACTGTTAAGTAGGAGCATTGTTTTTCCTGTTGTTAGCCAGGTTGGTGTTTGTTTGGGGTGTGCATATAAATAGTTCTTACTCATGGCTAAATCTTAGTGCAAAGATGTTAATACTTTTAACCAGAAGTTAGGTACTGCATCTGGGCCTGGAATTTTCCAATTAGAGGCTTTTCTTGACTTTATTTCAATCCTTCTGGCTGTTACTTCATCCCATTTCATATCCTGTGCCTTTAAACTTCTTATTATTTCTTTTACTTTGTCTATCCATGCATCAGCTTTGTTATGTTCCACAGGATCTTCATAAATATTTGTCCAAAATCTAGCTATTTCTTCTTCTTTGGTGGTCTTTCAGTTCCTTTTACCTTCTTTCTCACTTCTCTATAAAACTTTTTTGGTTCATCAATAAATTGCTTATTTCATATTTTTCTTTTATATTTTGCTTCAAATCTTTTAAGTTTTATTGCCTGTGCTGAGATTTTTAGTTTGTTTTTTGTGATAGTACATGATAGATCCTGGTCTGTTTTAATACTGTGCATTGTCTTTATCACATCTATCTTTCCAAGTATTTTTATTGATCTTTTCCCTCTCCAACAGTGACACTTCTTGTCTCCATTGCTTTATACTTTTCTCTCTTTGATACTTCCATGATAGTATTTGATTTCCCCCCTTCCTTTCACTCACTACCCTGTGTTGCTGTGGTAGAACTTTATCAGTTATTAATTTAGCTGCACAGTGATATATCCTGTTTACTTTTGTTATATCGCATGGATCTCTATGGACAGTCCTAATTACTGTGTTCATGTGTTTTATCAAACTTCTAACTTATTGACCTTCTGCAGTCTATTTCTTTCATTGACCTTAATATGTCTATCCATCTCTACCAAATCAAGCAACTCTTCTCTTACCTCATTTTCTTCTAAACTTAGGATACATATTTTGTCTTCCATTTCCTGTGGACATTCTATAGAAAGTTCTATAGCATCCTCCTGTGGCACATTGTGTTCAGTTTCATCCTGTGCCATCCATTGCTCTATCATATGGGAACTCACTGGCCTATCACTCCTCAACATTGACTGCATCAGAGTTTCCAGTTTCCTTTACCTTGTTTTGCTGTCCAGCTTCAAGGGGATGTTTATACTGGTTTCCTGTGGAAGGCTCCAAAATATCTTCATATGGCATCTGACCAATTGCTTCTCATTCCACTGGTTTCCTCTTAATTTGGATGTCCATTCCTCTGTCCTGTTGTGGTGCTTTCTGAATTAGATTTTCTACACTGAATCCTTCACTTTGCAGCAACTTTATAACCTCAGTTTCTATTTCTTTAACTTCTCCATTACTAATCTCCTCATCTACTTTTCCTCCATCTTTCTATTTTTTGTATTGTACAGTTTTCCATGTCTGGATTCCTTTGCCTGTATTTCTCTTCAAATAGCTTTAGTGCTGCTCTTTTTGTATTGATTAGTTTTGCTTTCTTCTTTGCATAGATATTATACCATATTAAATATCTTTTTCTTTCCCATGTCCATATTTCTTCTTCAGATGTGTCCTGATCTTCCTGTTTCTCCTTACTCCGGGAACTTGTTCCATCATGCTGTGATGTAACCTGTATTAGACCTTCTATACCAATTATTTCACTTCGTAGGCACTTCATAACTTCAACTTCTGTTTTTTTTTAACTTCTACTTTACTAATCTTCTTTATACATTCCCTTTTTGTGATATTTTTTTTATTGTGACTGTTCCATATCTGGATACCTTTGCCTATGTTTCTCTTCGAACGTCTTTGGGGCTGCCTTGGCTTTTGGCTTTGCATAAGTATTGCACCCTATCAAATCTCTCTTTCTTTCCCATGTTAATATTTCTTTTTTATACTTTTCAAAAATCTCTATGTTTTGTTGTTTATATTTTTACACTTTCTCAGATGCTTCTTTTTCCAAACAGATCAAAGTTCCTTGGTCTATATACTGTTTTTTGCAAGTCTGTTGAATTAATGAACACAAATTTGATTTTGAGGCTTCTGACAGTTTTTCTTATGGAAGTATTTTTCTTTCCTCTAATTTCTCTCATAATCATTTTGTAAATCTTGTGTCTGGAAGTTATGGGCTTTTCATATAATTGTAACAATACATATTTCCTTCTTATCCTCAATAGTCCACTCTATTGTTTTTATGGCTCTTCTTTGGCCTATCAGTTTCTGTGATTTTTGTGGACTGCTACTTCTTTTTATAACAAGGGGGGCATCCTCCCCCTGGGCCTGGTCTGGCCCCATTGTAGGAATGTTTCATATTTTGAGGATTCTACACTGTCATTTTTCCAATCCAGGCACCAGTGTGCCTACCAGGATTAGATACTTTTTTATCCTGGGCCTTGTGCATCCAGCTATCTTTTTTATTTTTGACCTACTTCTGTCCATGATATATGCTTTATAAATACAGTGTATATACCAGTGTCGTCTTGGTGAGATTTTGTGAACAACAGGGTCCACCTCATGAAGGTACTCACCAAGACGTGAGGATGAATTCAGTTTCAGCAACACTACTCTCCTTTGCTTGCTGACTTATCATCTCTCCATTCGGACCCTCCTTTTATTTTTTCTCTTTTTTTCCCTTGTATGCATAATTTGCTTCTCATTTAGGATTATTTTTCATTCTCTATGATCTGAATAGTTATGATGGCGACTTGAATTTCATACTAAACTTATTCTTCTGTTTCTTTTTTAACTCTACAAATTACCTCTACTACTCAGTGTATTTATTACTTCTACCTTCAATTGTCTATCTTCTAGCCATTTAATATAATTCACTAATTACTGTCTTCAACTGTATTACTTTCTAATACACTAGCCTGTATTATTATTTACCTATGCTTGCTTACGCATGTTTGGTTTATTTCTTTTTCATGCTACAATCCTATATATACATTTTCTTATTGTGATTGTTTTTGTTATTCCTAGACTCTATTTTAAAATTTAGTCATTTTAGCTTTATGTATCTTGACATGATATTCTACAATTGTCTTCAGAGTCATTTAGAGTATACACACCTAAAGCCTAGGTCTTTGCTGAAAATGGACTTTGCTCCAGTTCAATTACCCGTTAAACAAATGTAAAAATAAAATCTGATATACTGCTATTGAATTTTAATACATGCATATGAGTTTATAATGGCCAATTAATTGCCAGTAAGCTTGACTGAAACACAAAACATCACACAAACTCATTAGTGATTACCATCAATCACCACTAAAAACATTGAAAAAAAGTAATAGTAAGTGTAAATCAACAGGTTACATTTGTGATCACCAAAAGTAAAACCAAAAAAAACAACTTTTACATGGTGAGGAGGCTTTGTCCCCCACCTCACCATACCCCTGGAAATTACATTTACTAACTCCAGGAATGCACAAGCTTGAAGAAAGGGCAAAACCCTTAAACAATGTAATAGTTGATCTAATGAACTTCAACCATTGCATAATTTGACAAACTATACCAACCACTAAATGAAAACACTAGCGTTTCAGCAGGCAATACAATGTGTGCAGCAATACAACACTAATATATATATATATATATATATATATATATATATATATATATATATACATACAGGGGAACCCACAGGATTTTTTGCAGAGGGTGCAAACCCAGAGCATCCCCCAATCAGTCCCTCCCCCACACAGCCATTCCAGTGTCCCATTACCTGGCTATTTCTCTCCAGTTCCCCTAAACACTGTTCAAAACTCTCAGTGTGCATACTGTTATATGCTTTATTTCTACAATGATTACAGATATTTGGATTTAATTTACAACTTTTATTTCAAATTTGATAGCACAAACAATGATAGACATTTGCTAAACAAAGCAATTGTCTTACAATGAAAACAGACTTAGCATTATAACTTCTATACCTTTGAAACTCACATTTACTGAAACAGCATTGAAACCCACATTCAAAGAAAATGCATCTGGCCAATGGCAGGTGACGTTTACCTTTGTGTTGTTTTCATATCATAGACCCATTGTACACATTTTAAGGACCATTCAAAAGTTATTTGATTCACTTTCTTGAGTGTATTAATTATAATATATTATAACTGAATTATATCCTTTGTATAATACAGCACCACTTGTTACAGTGTGTTTTAAATGTATAGTTGTGAACATTTTTCCAGTAAGTAATGAAACAAAACATATGAACCAATAATGACAAAC
>NC_056735.1:1703045315-1703052815 GCF_019279795.1 Protopterus annectens
ATATGATACTTCATGTTGCTAGTCATAACCCAGATCATGTGATTAGTTCTCTGCCTTACAGAGAACAGTATAAGGCCAAGCTGAGTATTTCCCTACAAGAAGCTTTGAAATCTAAATTCCAAGAATGTCTCAGATGTATTTATCCCAGCACTGCATTCATTTTTATAGGGTAACAGTTTCTTTGTGAAGCTGCAGGTATCAAATCTATCAATATTAGTCATTAGATATTTAAGGAAACCATGCTATACAAAGCTCAGCTGCATGTTTATATAATAAAACAAATCATCCCTTTGGCCAGCTATCATTTTCAACCCCAACATTTACAGTGATACTGGGGAGTGTTCAGTGTTTTAAATGTCACTTACCCTTGCAATGAAATTGGTATATGCTAAATAAGGATGTTCTAGACAATGAATCACCTTGTCTGCAAATGGCAGATGCATTTTAAACTGAATTTTAATGACATTTTGAAAAAAAAAATAAGCAACACATTCTCAAAATAAAACCCACACACATTTCATTAACTCCCACCTTGACTATGTATGCATACAATAACAAACTGCACATACAATTTTCCCCAGATAGAATAGAGTTTCCTTGGAAAGAGAGAGAATTTCAAAAACATCATCTAACAAAAGCTTTAAACATCTCTAATCATCTCTTTGGAATAACCAAAGCAGTTCTAACAGCTTTGTAAGAGAACAATACTCCCTCTGCTAATTTAAACAAAATCAACTCTATAAGGCTATGAGCGGATCTCACTCCCCATTTTTCCACTCCAGTGTCAAATGTATTTTAATGGCACCCCCTTTAGATCTAAACATAATTTCAGATTTTCCACCTGTACCTCCCCTTCCCAAATACTCTTATATACCTTCCTTAATCACTCCCTCATATGTTTCCAGTGCACCTTTCATTATATCAAAACATGTGATGAGCCCCTTCTTCCTCTACCCTATACCTCCAACATCCATTCAAAACAGTCCTCCCTTCCTTAATTAACCTCCTTAACTATTGATCTTTCAAATTAGACCACTTACCTAAATTATTAACATTTTGTCTCTCTCTATTCAACTCTCTTTCCATTAATCTTGCTCTCTCCTTTTCTTTCCACCTTCTCACTACCTTTCTTTTCCAGGAGATCTATATAGATCACTCCTTTCTGAGCTTTCTGCATACCTTGCAAATTACTCCATGGTATAAATGCACCCCTTTCTTCCTCTTAGGTTCTTCTTTCTCCCAAATTCCTTTCAAATGGTCCAAAATTAACCAGTCATCCTTCTAAACTCGAAACTCACTACTGAAATCCTGCAGAGTTTTCACCTCACCATCACCTAATACAGATTTCATCTGTTTCCTTCTATGAATACCCAAGATCTCTCACTCCCAGTGCTTACTCCTTGCCATAGAACCCAGTATAGCTGTCTGAAACCAATCCATCCCCTAGAATGATAACCCCCATCCCAATCACTCAACCATATAACCTCCCTTCTCTATGTTTGAAACCTTTTGTTGGGGATCCCACTAACATCTTCATTTTTTCCTTGCTCAAACCCACTCCCCTGCCCTTCCATACAATACAATAACTGAGACATATCACATGCCAAAGCATATTTTCTACTCTGGACCACAAAGACAGCCTCATTTAATAAATCTTGAATTGTAGACAGCTACTGATAATAATCTACTGCTCACAAATTCCTCAAAACATAAAGAATATGTGACATAATCATTGTATTAACTGCCTAAATATTACCAAGTATTGTGATTAGAGAATGAACCATTCCTGCTAATTTTTCTCTAACTCTTTTTTCCAAAAACCTTAAATTTCATTGACAAAGTACTACTCACATAAACCTAAATGTCTAGAATTTTGACTAATTTTCTCCTCCTTCCTAGTAAACCCCCCCTACCTTCCACCCAATAGTAAGAACTTTCATTATTTTTTCATTATATTCCGAAACAGGAAAAGAACCAAACTCTCTAAATATTCCTAGAACCCCATCCTGAACTACTGACAATCTACTACACGTCAACAAACAATCATGTGCAAACATCAAAAAAGCCTAATCATCTTTATCTGCTGCCAGTCTACTATTAAGAAAGGCCCTAACATTGGACAATTGGACAACCCAGTTTCATTCTATTTACTGAACCCCTTCTGAAACAGCCCCATTCAATATAACCCTAGGCAAAAAATGATCATATAACACTCTCACTCACTTCAAAATCTCTCCTGATAAACCTTTCTCTTTGATATATACTCATATATAATTTCCAGGGACACTTAATCCAAACGCTTATTAATATCAGAGAAAATAAAACCTGCATCCTGACTCTTTCCTCCATGCCTATCCATAAATGCTGCCAACCTCCACCATTTCATAGATATATTTCTACCCAGGACAAATCCATTCTGATGGTCCCCTATTACATCTGGAAGTATTTTGTTCAATTTCTTAGCTAAAACATTTCCAGTATATTCATACCAACATTTGTAAAGGAATTAGCTTGAAAATGACTAACTTCTAGAACTTCCTCCTGAGACTTTGGCAATGTCATTATCATAGCTTGATATGGTTCACCCAACAGCTTTCTTAAATCTTTTAAACTATTAAATAGAGTTAGTAATTTTCCTCCAATAAGTCCATTGACCACTTATGCATCTCTGGAAAACCAACAATCCCTGTGGCTTTATTCATTCTCTTAACTGCCACCCTCACCTCCTCCACGTATATTTCATTGTTGACTCATCCTATCATATTATTTGACAATGACATTGCCTCCACTGCCCCAAATTCTCACTGATGAAGAGGGGTCATTTCCGGCTTAGCATATAGTGCTAAGTAGCAATCCAAAAATGTCTTGTAATCTTATCCTCAAAGTTCCTCTCATGACCTCCCTTGTCCAAAATTTTCAAAACTTCACATCTGTCTCCTTCTTCTGCTTAACTCATTCACTCCGATAGAGCTCAGGAAGTTTGCACTGTAACTTCCAATGGGCGGAGCCTAAGCCTTTTGACAGAATCAAATTATGTCCTCACATTTCAAACAAATGTTCATATCTCTGGAACCATAGGGGTTATGAAAGAATTATAAATGGCAAACCCTTTAGCACAAATTATTTTTATAGTGGTAGCACCTTTCAGTTTACAGGTCTTAAAGTGAATTCTATAAGTCACAATAAACACAGCAACTATTATGTTTGTAATATTTTGTAAACAACTGACAATATCTCAGCAAGTTACACACATACTGTCAGCAGCATTTTATTCATTTAGCTGAGAGCTTTCATATGAGGCTAAGGAGTTCTGTCTGTGTTACTTGGGTGTTGAAATATTTAGAAAAATGTGAAAGTTATATCCATATAAATTAGTATCATAAAAACAACAGTTAATATTTTTTACCTGCACTAGACAGAGGTCAAATATTAATTCAGTTGAGTTTGCCACTGTGTAAGCTTTAACATAACATATTTTAAAACCTTGTACATAACATGATTTTAGAATTATTGCTGCAAATATGAATAAGCAATATTTGACACCTAGAGGCATCAGTAGGAATTAACTGCAGATGCACCTGGAGGCGTCACTTGGATGTGATGAGTTAAATAACTAAGATATTCACCGATGATCTCCATCCCCTTTCACCAATTTTCTCTTTCCTATGCAGATCTGCTTCTGCCTTAGGAATATCCAACAAGTTAATTTCTGCTTGTAAATCTCCTCATCTCACTTTCCCCATATCCCCTATCTAACATCCCTAAACTAATCTTTTGATGAAATCCTGCCAATGCCAGATCCTTAAAATTAAATGTCCCATCTGTTTCCTATGTATCCCTTCAAGCATCATTATATTACCTCTTAAAGCCCTTATGCAGCCCTCCCACCAACTCAAACCTAAAACATCAATATGCAACTCATTCCTCTAAATCACATTGTTCGTTACCTTCCTAAACTCCTCCTTTCTAACTAATGACTTCCATTTATAACAATAACAACATTGTTAAAGATATCATAGAATGGTCAGACTAATACATTTCCCTTACCTCCACTTGCAATAAGGATTAGAGCTTTCTTTCTAACCTGTTTCCTCAAGTCTCTAGAATATGACATTAGCTGCAGCTGACTATGGCATTCCCTCCAACTATCCACCTACCAAATGTATCTGTCCATCCTAAAAGCCTTCCTTGGACATTAACATAATATCCAAGTTTCCCATATAACATACCCAGTTTTGCATCCAAGATAATACTACTACCTCTGCCCCCCCCCCCCCATCATAGTCTCAAACTCTCTAGAAACGTGCTTAAAATCCCTTTGTCATCAACGTTTGGAGCATACACATTTCTCACTAACTATTTCTGTTCATTTAGTATACAACTCCAAAATATCCACCTCCCTGTGGCATTTATTTTAAGAATATGTATCACTATATTTAATAATCTACAAAACAATAGCATCACCCCATTACTGACTACCCACTTTGTGATCTACCAAAATAGCTTGAAATCCTTGGTCTGGAACTTGTGAGGTTCCTTAATTCACTTTCTTGTAATCCTACCACAGTAAAACCTGTCTCAACAATCTCTGGAGAATATACTTCTTCTCTATTGGAGCTGAACTCCACCCCCACCCCATTCCATACAACACCCTTCTTCAAATGGGATCCACTATCCCCACCATAACTATTCTGACCTTTCTTCCCCCAAAAGAAACTCTTCAAAATGACATTTATCTGGCTGTGATTCAACCTAGACAAAGGAAAAAGAAAGAAAGAAAGAAAGAAAGAAAGAAAGAAAGAAAGAAAGAAAGAAAGAAAGAAAGAAAGAAAGAAAGAAAGAAAGAAAGAATGTCTACACCTGAACCTGAGGTCACGGGTAGTTAACAGAGAAAGTAAGTATCTAAAATGCCACCCCCACCTCTGCTGGTCCAAGTGCTATTGCATAGTCATCAATTATAAACCAACCACACTATATAAAAACAAGCACAGAAAAACATGATAAATGCACTCTAACCTTATGACAACTGTCAGACTTATAAAGTCCACAGCAACCATTCCAACTGTTACACGACTAATTTGCTGTGATACCACAGAAGTTTTATTTAGAATCCTTATCTCCTGTTCATTTTTATATTGTGGACTTAATTTCTTATCCAAAGCTACAGTCTCTCCTACATTCTTAGAGATTTCTCCATTGACAAATATTTTTTAACATCACCGGCTTCTCCCTTCATGTAGTATTTTGTTTATTTCTTATGAACTCCCATTTCATTTCTTTTTCTAACAACACTCCCTCTAATTCTCTATCCTTATTTATATCCAGCTGACCCATAACTTTCTTCAAAGAGTTCATATCTTCTTCTTCTTTTATCTTATGGAGAAAAATATCTTTCCAGAAATGGAATAATTGGATGTAGTCAGCACCATGGAATAGGGGGTAAAACTAAAGCCCTAACCATGGCCTATGCAATCCGGTTCGATTAGCAGTTCAGGATTTTTAGGTGCTTGCAAGGAGGGATGGGCATACCAGCCAGCAAGGAGGGCATTGGTCGAAGACACTTCTTTTGTTGAGGCATAGTCCATACAGGGGCGTAACCCTTAGATTTTGTTGATGACTGCATGGTGAAAACAGGGGAGATAGTAAGTCACAATATGAACTCCATCTACAGCAGAATCAGTTCCATGCCAGTCCCAGCTCACTCGGAGAAGTTGGGGGGGGGCTTGTAGACCTGGCAATGGACAGTTGCACTGGGATGACTGGAAATAATGAAGCAGGGAGGGGTTAAAATAGCTGGCTATATAACAGTTACTTGGTACCCAACATTCCAGAAGCCACTTCTAAAATGCCAACATATCTTGACACAACTTTACTAACTTTTGTGAATAATCAGCAGCAAAACTGCCCCATGGCACCCCTGCTAAGCTTCTGGATATTTGTAATGATTCAGTCTCTGGCACTATCTGAGTGTATTGCTGCCAAAACATGCCTTGGAACTTTACTGCTCCCTCCTCTCCATTTGCCCACTCTGTGATTCCAATAAATAGAAACATCTAAATAGGTTGGAGGATGCATCCAATCTTTTATCAACAACCTAACAAGAAGACACAACTCACTGCCAGAAACATTTTCTGGCAAACCCTTTATCCAGACATTGTACCTCAATGAACAGTTCTCCAGATTATATTCTTGAATCTGTAGTTCAATAAAGGTTCTAGCAACAACTTTTTCAGCCCTTTCTTCTTCTAGTATAATTACTGTGGTCTAACTAGGCACTCTTCAGTTTTAAACACCATTGCTCAACAGTCTTTCTTGCTGGATTTGTGCTCTTTAAAAGACCTCCTCTTCTGCTACAACTACAGATGTCTGTTCAAATAAATTAGCAGTCATTCATTAGGAGATGCGACCTTAAAACATTCGAGGAGCTCCACTTGCTCCAAAGAGTTAGCAATTATCATCGTTACACAACACTAACAGTTTTACATAAAAAAATAATACACAGTACAAATAAATGCACTCCATCCAGTAGAGAAACACTCCTAGACAGCCATACTCTTTTCAGGATAGCCAAATCTCCCAATGACAAACACAGTTTCAATATAAAATCCCTCCCTGGGATTCTACTGCAGGTTCTTGCCCTTACTGAAACCAACCCATGTGTACTATGTAACTAAGTGTACAGGTCCACCAGTACTAGTCATCTATGCAGTAATAGCAGCAGGCATCCAGTCCGCTGTTTCCTACAAATAGGTGGACTAATCACCTTTAACCACACCCATGTTTGAATTTAGCAATACTAAAAATAATAATAATTATAAAAGCTCTCCATGCACTCACAGCAGTTTCTTCTCCCTACATAAGCACAATTTATGGTTAGTTAACTAATTTTTGACACAGTCTTAGTTTCACCTCACTTTGTTTCCTATTTTCAACTAATAGTTTTACGTGGATTTTATCTCTCTGGTTTCTCCAATTCAGTAATTTCATTTATTGTAAGATTGTACATTTATTTATTTTATCCATTTGCTAATTGTGTAAGCCCACTGGAGAAAGGCCCAGGAGCATAGTCTGGTTAATATACTTGCTCAGACAAGTAACACAGTAAGCAAAGGGAGGTGAAAAGAAATCAAGCCCCATAGCGTTGACTACAAGAAGCAACTTATTAACAGCTCAGAGCCTTAAACCTCTGTGCTACCATTTGGACATATACATGTATGTATATATGTACATGTGTGTGTTGTATGAATATATATCATAATTGTGTTTGTGTGTATGGTATATATAGATTTAATTTTAATTAATTAATTTATTTATTTGAACTCAGTACTCAGTCAAAGCAGCATTCCTCTTGACTATACCTAATTTTCCCACATATTTTTGCCCTGTCCCTAATAAAATGTTTGATTTCTGGTAAATTACTTAGGTTTAGAGTCAGTCAGTAATGCAGGACAGCAGAGATTCATACTCCTCATTGTTCAAAAAATGTTTGTTGATGCAAAA
>NC_056735.1:1703057815-1703182815 GCF_019279795.1 Protopterus annectens
TAAGTTGTGTGCTCATTCAATGTGCTTAATGATTAGCCAGGGAGGTGAGAATAGAGTTGCATCATTCACATAAATATAGAAACTACTATAGCAATAACCCACACCTGGGTGTGGGTAATGCTGGATTTACCCACGGTTGGTATGGTTTGGCCATGAGGGTGAAGCCCGAGTGGCCAAACAAAGCCAACCGTGGGTAAATCCAGCATTACCCACACCCAGAAGTGGGTTATTGCTATTATACAATGACATTATTTAAGGAAAAAAATAATTACTGTTCTTAAATAATGGCATTGTATAATGCCTCCTTGCTGCCCTTCTGCAGCTGTCTGGTACTCTGCGGCAGTTCTCATGTACTGTGCATGCGTATACTTACGCAGTACATCAGAGCTGTGGGCAAAAGCAATGGAGAAAGCAAGATCTCCTTTGCTTTTTACAACCTGTCTCGCTATGTTAAATGAGTTTAACATAGCGAGACAGCTTTAAAAAAAGCAGAGAAGAATCTCTGTTGCTTTTTTTAAAGCTGTCTCGCTAGGTTAAACCCATTTAACATAGCGAGACAGTTTTGAAAAAAAGCAACGGAGAAAGCAAGATCTCCGTTGCTTTTTAAAGTGTCTCGCTATGTTAAATGGGTTTAACATAGCGAGACAGGTTGTAAAAAGCAATGGAAAGCTTGCGTTCTCCATTGCTGTAAAAAAAAAAAGAGTTATACTAATGGAAACCGTCTGAGCGACCGGACCTTTTTCCATTACTATAACTCTGATTTACAATGTGCACGCTGACCAATCAGTGTGCACGTTTTGGAATGTTAATGGGGAGTCATTGCATAATGGCAAATATTCACTGGTTTGTCAATGAGGTGTAACAATTTTTCTCCTTCATGAGCAAGCAGTAATTCTCTGTCTACCAATATGCTTTCTTTTTGTAACCAGAGATGTTTTAATTTGCTCCTGAATACTTGAATTTCAACTTTTGATTTTTTCAGTCTCATCAGAAGGAGAATTCCATGCATCTGAAGTCATATATTGTGTGTGTGTGTGTGTGTGTGTGTGTGTGTGTGTGTGTGTGTGTGTGTGTGAGTGTGTGTATGTTTGTGTGTGTGTGTGTGTGTGTGTGTGTGTGTGTGTGTGTGTATCTGTCTCTCTCTCTCAGTGTCTATATACATATAAATATATATATATATATATATATATATATATATATATATATATATATTAATATATCTAAAAGAAAAATCACTAACATCGTCTCAGTGGTGTCCTTACTCAAGCCTTCCTCTTGTAAGTGCTTGTTCTAACATATCTGATCTTTTCCAAGTAGGTATTACTCAGACTTTTTTTTTTAATTTCAGTGGGGCTGCTGTGGTACATAGATGTATCATGTCTCTCCCTACTAGTTTTCTTCCAGGATGTACTTGTGTTTTTTCATTAAGAACTATTAATGCTAAAGAGACCACTCAGATAGAGGCTGGGTGGCATGCATGTTTAAACCGTTCTTTTCACTTACAATTTGACTCCATGTTTTGGTATACGTAAGACTTTTTCTTATTAGTGTTAATGCAGCATTGCTGAGATTTTGGTGTATGCCTGGGAAGAAGGAGAAGAAGCAAAATTGAAATTTGTGTTCTGCATCTCTGGGAACCAATGCATCACGTCTCAGAAAGAGTTAGCCCTGGCTCCTTTGGATAGTATAATTTGTAATACAATGAAGGCTATGTCTGATCGCACTCACAGTTCCTCAGATGCAAAGCTGGACTTAATAATGATAAAGTGGCAAAAAAAAAAAATAAAATAAATAAAATAAAAAAGTTCATATTGATTGGAGATTGATAATGTCTTAATGTCCATTGATTATCCTACTGAATGACATAAACCCTACCAGAGCCCTAACTCTAACCCTAAAACTTCCACCTGAGCAGTAACCATAGACATAGCAGTCTCCTCCATAACTCTGAGACTCCCCTCCTGGTCCCTAACCCTAAAACACACCTTTCCTGCCACTCTCTATCCCTAAAAGTAGTTACCAAAGTAGTTCATCAAGTCTGAGCTACAGGGTTAAAGATCCATTTTTGGTGACTAGCCACCTGGCTGTGTGAACCTTGGCTTTAGATGATTGTCACTAGTGAAGTGGCACCCTGACTCTGTGTGCAAAAATAGACAAAAGGGGTTGTGGGTAGAGGGATGGATAGATGGATGGATTAATGGAAATAGGCTCTTTTCAATTCTGAGTCATGATTATAAAATATTTACATCGATATTGGCAACAAGATTAAGCAATATTTTATCAGAAATTATTCAAAAGGACCAGATAGGTATTATTTTGGGCCAGATACTATTTTTTAAATTAATTATGTCCTTATTAGTAATTTAAGATGCAATAATTATTCTAAAGCTCTTATGTTAACTATTCTAGATACTGAAAAAAACATTTGATAGAGTTAATAGTTATTTTTTGTTACAAAGGATGGCAATAATGGAATTTTCACCCCCAAATTGTGGGAATATTGAAATTCCTATGTAAGAACCCCTGTGTTAGAATTAAAGTAGGTGCTACACTTTCTTTTTACGTGCCTTTGCATAGAGATACTTGACAGGGGTGTCCTTTATCCACTCTTTATTTTTTTACAACTTGAGCCATTGGTGATCAAGTTACATAACTCTGGTATGAGAGGGTGCAATATATGGAGCCATGAATTCCTTGTATCTTTCTATGTAGTAGACTTGCTACAGTATTTGTGTAATCCAGAAAGGGATCTTCTGAAAGCCCTAAAGATATTACAATTTTTGGAGCAGTGGCAGGACATGAAATAACATGGGTAAAATAGAAACAGGTTTAATTATATTCCTTGCCACGTATTCAGAATAAGTTTTCGTTTTTGACTCACCTTAGTCAAATGACATACCTAGGTATAGCATTTGGTGGGTAAGACCTTACATAACTCAGTATCATATACATATGTGAAGATAATCTGTAAGACTAAATCCTTTATTCAGAGATGAGAAAGAATCTGTATGGATGTGCAACAGAGAATTCAGACCAAAAACTGTTTTATTCATCCTTTGATTTTTTTTACGTCTCTAATGGACAACCTATTTCACACTTCAAAATCTGTATTTAACACTTTAAGAAAAAATATTAACCCTTTTCTATAGTAGAGAGAGAGAGGGAGACAGAGAAAGAGAGACTCAAATTCAGATGAGTATTTTAACCCTCTCTGTCACTGATGGAGGTATTGGTCTTACAGATTTTGAAAGGCATAATAAGGCAGCAAGACTTAAACACCCTCACTGGCTTCTGGTGGCTGAATATAGACTAATTTAGAAATTCATTATTTTTAGATAACTACAGGGCATTTCAAGTCTTTATGAGGCCCTAGCCAAAAAAAAAAAAAAATAGGGAGAGATGCTGCTGACCAAAGTAGTTGATAGCTGGAGATACAATTACTATAGTATAAAATCTAAAAAAAAATTACAAAGCAGTTGTCTTCTCAATGACTCCAAAACCCTTATGCAGCCACATATAAATGTATTAAAATGTAATTTTTCAAATTAATAGTAGGTTAAGAGTTTTTGTTTCTAGGTATACAATAATTCATCAGAACACCTAAAACTTTATGAACCATGCACTGGATGAACAGTTTCTGAGCAAACTGAGTTATCTCAGTTAACGCAAACAGTGGGTGACCATACAAATTATTGCAATAGCTTATGCAATCTATGATGGTGAACAATAAAAACTTTAACAAACAGCACAAAGTGTCATCTGGGTCTGGGGCAGTGAAAGATTTATGTGACTGAATTCTGGTGCTTATTGAAAGCTATTGATTTACATTCTTGTAATCATTTTACTTATTATTAAATGTTTTTCATTATTTACATTGTGGCTGTACAATCAGTGTTCTCTTTAGAGATTAGAGAGTGCTTATATCTGTTTGATACTCCCCAGGTCACCTGAAATGCTTGGCTGCTTCTGGTCATAGCTATCATTTATTTTTATATTTAATTTTTAATAATTGAGCATCCTTTGAAGGGTGTGTAGACCTATCTGATTCTGGTGGCAGCATTACCATTTGGATTGGGGAGGGGACACAGCTGGAAATCTGTCTCAGCCACCAACGCAAGCAGATGGAGTCTCAGTTTAATGCCTTATCTGACTGACAGCACACTCAGGAGTGCAGCAATCCCCCCCCCCCCATGCTGTACTGCAGTGTCATAAATTCAGCAGCCTAGGGTAAGAATACAACTCAGAGCCTTCTGCATCAAAAGTGAATATGTTACATGTTGAACTACTGGCACAACTTATCTGTATGCATATGCTATGGGGTATGGAATATAAAGCTATTTTTGGTGTCAAATGAGTTTTCTTTTTCTTTTCTTTTTTCTTTCTTATTTCATGATGTACTTTATTTTATAAGTCTTGAAGCTTTATTATTCAGTTTCTAAAGACATTCTGTACATGGATGCTTCTATAGTACCATAGCCACGTGCAACAGCAGACTAATTTGTTTTCTATCTTTTTTACAAAAAATAGTGAAAAACATTTCTTTTTCTCACATTTTCACACTTCTTATGTTGAAATAAATAATGATACAATTTCATTTTCTATGCAGAAAGACTGTAAGTCTCAAGACTTCTTTCAAGTAAAACCATTTTCCACTTTGAGGGCAGCAAAATACACAAGCTCAATTGCTGTACATCTTCATTTTGGCTTAGCATGTCTTTATTTCAGTTACCTACATTCCTGAAGCTGTGTGGTAACTTGCATGAAAACTGAAAACTCAGATTTTAAAAGTTTGAATTATAACTCAGTGTGAGTGGAACTGTGGATAACCCAGAGAAGGCCCAATGAGCAATCATCCTTCATGCTGTAGGTAAGGAAGCAATAAAATATCTAACAGCTGTTAGCTTTAAAAAGGATGAAAGAGGCAAGTTGGCAATCCTAAGAGAAGTGTTTCAGGTATATTTCAAGCCAAATTATGATCTTTCATATGTAAGGCACTTATTGTTCACTTGAAGGCAATGAGTCAATAGATGATTATGTGACTGAGATGAAACAGAGTGAAAAGACGTGAGTTTGGAGACATTATTAACTGATAAAATATAGAATTGTTTATAGTATAAAATGATGAAGACAGAGGCAGGCTTTTAAGAGAAGTAGACCTGACACTTGATGAGTTTCTAGTTGTGTACTGGACCAGTGAACTGTCAAGTGTGTATACTGTATGGGAAAATTATGGTAAAATAAGGCTGAAATTAATAAAAGAAGCAAACCCAAAAATAATGATAAAGCAATTGTGTTGTTATCCATAATGATACCTGGTAATAAGCAATCAGCCAGTCATGACATGCAGTGCAGGCAATGTGGCTACTGGCATGAAAAGACACATTGTACAGGTAGTAACCAAATTTGTAGGCTGTGTAGAGATCAGAATCACTTCACAAAAAAGTGTAAATGTTAAAACCAACCAGTGCAGAAACACACTACTTGTAGCAGAAGAAATAAACAGACCCTGGGATTCATTAATTCTTACACTGTATACCATTCTGATTGAACAGACAACACAAGCATAACTCATGCCTTATTTCTTTTAGTTTTAGTTTTCCTTTACTAATTTTCTTTCAGCTTTAAATACTGAAGGAGGATTCAAAAAGGTTACTACAAAGTGTAGATTACATGTATACTTAGTGTAATCTTTTTGAGTGACGAGAAAGCACAACAAATCTGGTCGGGATGTTCCTGAATATATATCACATGCACTTTGTGTACACTTAGTGTAGGTGTTACTGAATTTACCCCAGAGTAAATCAGAAATGTTTGTGGACATAGTTGTAAAGCATAATATGAATACAGGGCAGACTGCAAGAAGTAGTGACATCACCAGTTCTGCAACTAATGATGTTTTTCATCAAAAAGCTGAACTTGGGTACTGTTTGTAATATAAAATTACTTTAAAATAACTTGTGTACAAATCTCTGTGAAGTTTTTTTACATATTCAGTACAATTTAGTTTATTTTTTCGAGGGGGAGTAGTTCAAGATTAATCCCAGTTAAAGTGGGAGTTATTGTTTTTAAAAAAAATGGAGGTTTAAGTTTGCAATTATTTTTTGTATGGAACATCTATGTCTATGTTTACGTTTTGGATGTTAAAAAACATTAATAAGGATATAACTTTGGAGTTAAGTATTTTATTGAAAAACAAATATGGTGAATTATGGGAAGATTTATATCAAAACAAAAGTTGAAAATAGTGAGTTGAGGGAATTTAAGAAAAAAAATATGGAAACTAAGTATGGACAATATACCTAAGAACAGAAAAGAATGGTATTATGTCAAGCCTTGGAAAAGGGTTAAGTAAGGAAACTGTAGATGCTATTAAAGGAAGCAAAACAAGACTGAAGAAATATGAATTTTGGAATTTTTTTTATGGACACTTTGTTTAAATTACCAGTTAAAGGAGGTATGCATTTTAAAAGAAAGTAAGACACTATATGTTCATTTTACAAGATGACAGAAACATGAGATCATGCTTCTGAATTGTGAAAAGGCATGAAAGTATGGGAGATAGTACATAAAAATAAATTATTAGAATGTATTAAAATATAAGAATGCTAGTATACATATGATTTTATATGGATATTATGAATGTAAAGAAAAAGAGAAATATAATAATAATTTATTTTAGTCAATTTGGGAAATCTTGGAAGCCAGGACAAATGAACGTTTGTTCAATAAACTGTGAGATTTAGCAGATATTATTAAGAAAATTAGAAAATGTTTGTGTGGAGAGAGTTAAGCTGTAAATAAATATATTTTGTATAAAATTATATTATCTGTACCTAATAAAAATGCAGAGATCTGTGTAAATTATAAAGTTTTTTCTTTTGTAGATGGCATATATAAAATGTGTTTTATAAAGGCACCCTACTCTTTTAAATAAGTGCCACTGGATCTTTTATATCTTCCTGAGAAAGCCCCCCTACTCTTTTAAATAAGTGCTGTGGGATCTTTTATATGTTCCTGAGAAAAGCCGCCTACTCTTTTAAATAAGTGCTACTGCATCTTTTATATCTTCCTGAGAAAGGCCCCCTACTCTTTGTAATAAGTGCTGTGGGATCTTTTATGTCTTCCTGAGACAGCCCCCCCTACTCTTTTAAATAAGTGCTGTGGGATCTTTTATATCTTCCTGAGAAAGCCCCCTACTCTTTTAAATAAGTGCTGTTGGATCTTTTATATCTTCTCGAGATAGGCCCCCTACTCTTTTAAATAAGTGCTGTGGGATCTTTTATATCTTCTTGAGAAAGGCCCCCTACTCTTTTAAATAAGTGCTGTGGGATCTTTTATATCTTCCTGAGAAAGGCCCCCTACTCTTTTAAATAAGTGCTGTTGGATCTTTTATATCTTCCTGAGAAAGCCCCCCTACTCTTTTAAATAAGTGCTGTGGGATCTTTTATATCTTCCTGAGAAAGGCCCCCTACTCTTTTAAATAAGTGCTGTGGGATCTTTTATATATTCCTGAGAAAGACCCCCTACTCTTTTAAATAAGTGCTGTGGGATCTTTTATATCTTCCTGAGAAAGCCCCCCTACTCTTTTAAATAAGTGCTGTGGGATCTTTTATATCTCCCTGAGAAAGGCCCTCTACTCTTTTAAATAAGTGCGGTGGGATCTTTTATATCTTCCTGAGAAAGGCCCCTACTCTTTTTAATAAGTGCTGTGGGATCTTTTATGTCTTCACGAGAAAGGCCCCCTACTCTTTTAAATAAGTGCCACTGGATCTTTTATATCTTCCTGAGAAAGGCCCCCTACTCTTTTAAATAAGTGCCACTGGATCTTTTATATCTTCCTGAGAAAGGCCTCCTACTCTTTTAAATAAGTGCCACTGGATCTTTTATATCTTCCTGAGAAAGGCCCCCTAATCTTTTAAATAAGTGCTGTGGGATCTTTTATATCTTCCTGAGAAAGGCCCCTACTCTTTTAAATAAGTGCTGTGGGATCTTTTATATCTTCCTGAGAAAGGCCCCCTACTCTTTTAAAAAAGTGCTGTGGTATCTTTTATATCTTCCCGAGAAAGTCCCCCTACTCTTTTAAATAAGTGCTGTGGGATCTTTTATATTTTCCTGAGAAAGGCCCCCTACTCTTTTAAATAAGTGCTGTGAGATCTTTTATATCTTCCTGAGAAAGGCCCCCTACTCTTTTAAAAAAAATGCTGTGGGATCTTTTATATCTTCCTGAGAAAGTCCCCCTACTCTTTTAAATAAGTGCTGTGGGATCTTTTATATCTTCCTGAGAAAGGCCCCCTACTCTTTTAAATAAGTGCTGTGGGATCTTTTATATCTTCCTGAGAAAGGCCCCCTACTCTTCTAAATAACTGCTGTGGGATCTTTTATATCTTCCTGAGCTGTCACCAGTTCAAACAGATGAAGCCTTGGCTTAATGTCTCAGCCAATGGATGATATACTCAGGGAGTCCAAAACAACTCAGCTTCCAAAGAATGACCATTCAAGCTTCTCCACAGAATGCCAAACTTTCCATTGAAAGTTCAAATATTCTTATATAAAACATTTTCTGCTATTGTTCTGTATTGCAAGCCAGCCTTCCATAGTAGCATTCTGAATTCATGACACTTCCTGGTCAGTTCTAATTAAACACGGTACCTGTCTCGAAGATGTTCAGTCAAATTATTGACAAAATAAACAATTTCTTCTCCAACAATGTGAAGTAACATGATTCATAAGAATTCATTTGCATTATCATTACTCTCTAAAACTCAACAATGCTTTTGATAGTATAGGCCAATGATACCGTAACCCACCTCTGCATTCTTGCTACTATTTAAGGTAAACTCTTATGCTCACTAGACAACATTGTTGATGGGCTGTGGTTTGTAACTGTCTTGAATTGTATAGCCCAAAGATAATGATGGAACTTCTTTATTCAAAAAAGTCGAAGTAAGTGTTTTCTTCTCTGATAATATTCTTGATATATATGCTACTGGCCATTCATCTCCGGGCAAACATGACATGCTGAATCACTGCACCTTTGCCATAGGCTGAGCCATCAAAAGTATGTCACACTTGTAAGTCTTAATTGTAGGATATCAGCACCTTAGCACAAGTCAACATTTCTTTACATTTCCTGAGACCATTGTGGTCAAGACATTCCAATGCAAAGGCACATTTTTAAGCAGGCTATACAATACGGCTGACATTGTACTTCCATTTGGCATGAACTTTCTGTAATGACTAGTCAGACTAAAAATATGTGTAATTCATTTATATAACTGGATGGGATGAACCGTGAATAGCCTTCACTTTTTCCATGGAAGGGTATATCCCTCTCCTGTCTATCACTTGTCCCAGGTATCCAGACTGCAACTTTCCAGACTCACATTTTGATTTTTTAACTTTCACCACACAATCATATACTTTTTTAAGCATCTGTTTAAGTTTCTTTAGCTTTTTAGTGTTTGTTTTTGGCTTCCTGCAGCTGACCATTGGTTGTCCCCATGGCATATTCTCATCCATTCAGTCTTCCAAACCTTTTTGCCATCCCTGAGCTAGCTCCAAACCACGATCAGTGCTGCTGACGAGATCAAGGCTTCCTGTGAAAGTATTAGCTTGCTGCCTCAGGTGCTGTACTGTCTTTGGAGTCAGTTCCTTCTCAGGGTCAATGTCCACTAGCCTTGGCTCCAATGCAGGCTATGATTTTAACTGTGGTTTGGATCAATCCTCTACCTTTGATCAAGGCATTCTGAGGCCATTGCAGAATTCATTAACTTTTACTTGCCAGAACTCCCACTGAGTTTTCACCAGAGCCAACTTCTTCTTCTTTTGGCCCCACAGAGTGTCTTTACCTGTTTCTGAACTGGAGAAGATTACATCTAAAGCTTCCACAAGGTCTGGGTGGTCTGCCAGGACCATCAATGAGTACGATCTGGACTAGCTGTTTAGCTACTTTTTGAAGGACCTGATGGATTTGGGGATCATCCCCTCTCCCTCAGACCCAGTTGCTGGGGGGGTTGCCCCATCAGCTCGAGCATTTTCTGGTCCTCCTTTGGGCCTCCTTTTGGCTCAGTTGCTGCTGGATCCAACACAGTCCCAAATTATCCCTCCATCGGTGCTGACACACTGGAGGCCTTTGGCTCTTATTTCTGCCTTGATGTTGTTTTACCTGGGACCATCCCATCACTGAGACTTTGTAGCCAAGTGCTTAGGATTTAGTTTGACTCTGAGATTTTTGGATCTGTTCCTGCACCTGGGAGCCTTGGCTCTGGGCAGCTCAGCCTCAATCTCTACTTTGGATCTGATCTGGTAGACAGTTATTTTGGGGAATTTTTCAAGATCTGAGGATTAAAGAGGTGCTCTCCTTTTAGTCAACTGGTCTCTATATTGGCATTCAACATTACAGAGAGGTTGCTGTTTCTCTCTGAGATAGGAGCTTTGACACTGGTGTCAGATCTATCCTGGTCCTCTTTTCCATCTATGGTCTTGGGCTCTTTCAAGCAGTCAGTGGGAAAGCCCACACCAGCTGTTAAGACCAGACCCTGGCGAGGGACTTTCCAACAGCTTTTAAGTCAGCCTAATTTCCCCTTTGGACATTGAACATGAAAGGCCAGTGCAAGAGGAAGCACTTGGACTTCCCAAGGAGTTTCTTAAATGGATTCTGACCTCGACAAAGAGGAATGGTCCCCAAAATCTTCCCATGATGTCACCTCCTTTGGTTACCTCTTAGAACTGATGCAACAAGGGGGCTGCACCACTGATACCCCTTTCCCAGAGGAGTCATTTTTTCTTGAGGCTTTTGGAGGTGACCCATCCACATCATGGGTGGTACCTCTGCCAGATGCCCTTGTCAGCTTGGTGTCCAGGAAGGCTTGGAGAGAACCTGATGCAGTGGAACCTATCCCTTATAAACCTGACAAGATGTTGTACCCCTCAAATAATAAACTTTTATGGAGCAAGGGTCTTGCAGTTGATGCTATTGTGGTTGTTGCAGCCACCAAAAAGACATCTCTGAGGACAGTGCATTGCTCCACCCCATCAAACAAGGAGTTTCAGGCATTGGATCAATTTGGTAATCATGCATATGCTTCAGCAACATTTGCTGTTCGTGCACTGGATTACATGTCTCACTTGACTGGACACCAGCATAAATTGGTTTCAAAGGTGTCCAAGTCTGTTTTACAGTTACTAGAGGCCTGTAAGCCTCTGGATACTTAGCTGTCCATGATGGTTTTTATTTCCAATGTATCTATGAGGCTGATTTTCAATGCAGTCGATGGTGTAGCCTGATTAGCAGTCACAGATGTGGTATTTCACCCACATGCCTAGATGTGTTTATGTAATTTCATGAAGTACGTTAAAATATCATGCCTTAATACAGCCTTTGATGGGTCCACTTTGTTTGGACCCTTGGTTAAGGAAACCTTAACAAGGAGTGAACAGAATAAGAAGACTTTACCTGCTGTGAGGGTTCATTTCTCTACCCATCTGAGGACCTTCACTAGATACCAGAATGTGGGAGAAAAAAGTTCTTCTGAAATTCCCAACATTTTCCCAGGACACTCATGGTGATGGGACCGCCATGTAAAGAGGGAACTTCAGGATTGTTCTGCAAAACCAACAATCCAGAGGTCCTTTCTCTGGCAAGCTGTTCCAGCATTCCTGAAGACTTGCCCAACTGTCATTAACTGAAGACAACCAGGATTTGCTTAGCTCTCCACCCAAAAGATTGGGAGGCCATCACCTCAGATGCTTGGGTGCCGAGAGTTGTTACTAGAATCTATTCCATTCCTCTTGTAAGTTCTCCATACATGAGGTAAAGGTCCTCTACAGATGATCCACCTATCAGTGAAAGGAGGTAGCATCCAAAAATCAAAAAGCTGTGTACAGAGCAAGTCATCTAAGAGGTCCTACCAGACCAGGGGGGATTTGCCATCTACTTAAGATTCTTTTTAGTGCCCAATAAAAACAAGGTCATGAAGCCCATTCTGGACCTCAGCAAACTTAACCTTCATATAAAGCAGACCAAGTTCAGGACAGTGACAGTGCAGTCCTTTCTACCGCTTCTGAGGAAAGATGGATTGGATTTGCTTGATGGATCTCAAGGATGTCTACTACCACATAAAGATAGAATGGCAGTCCAGGAAGTTCCTGTGTGTCAGACTGGAAAGCAGTCATTATCAGTGTTGTGCCCTGCTCTTTAGTCTCACCAAAGTTCCATGGCTGTTCACCAGCTGCATGGTAGTGTTGGCAGCCTGGTTCAGGCTCCATGGAATTCAGGTCTTTCCATACCTGGATGAGTGGCAACTCCAGCATCCACAACAGCATTATTAATTCAAGCAAAGGATTTCTTGCTCTATATTGGTCCTTCCTTAGGCACAACAACCACAATAGCATTATTAATGCAGACAAAAGATCTCTTGCACCATCTTTGGCTATCCTTAGGCATCATTGGCAACTTCAAAAAGTCCAGACTAGAGCACGTTCAAGACCTGGAATTTATTGGATCCCATCTAGGCACCACCAGACCAAATTGCTACAAGTGTCTCAAGTGAATTCTACACACCTTCAAACCAGTCAAGTCCTAGCTCTCCAAAGACCACTAGCTTCATCTCTACTCAGCTTGCTAGGTCTTATGGCCACAGCTATACCACTGATTCCCTTGACTAGTCTCTTCATGATGATTCTGCAATTGACTGTGTTGTTTCAGCTGTCCGAAGCTGACCATGACCCTCTCCTTGTCCAGTCTGGTGAGGGAGATATCTGTGTTTCTCACTATGGAGTCACCTATGACCAAGACATTTGATGTGTTTTGGCCTAGAGGCTTATTTGTTGAGACATGGGTGTGTGTGTTGATATATGTAGTGGTTTCTTTGTGCTTAGTGGTGAGTGCAGGTAGTGTGTGTGTTTGGGAGGTCTCTGTTCTTTAGGTAGGCTTTTAGTGAGTACCTCCACATATCTGGGTTTATGTATTGTGACCTAATTTTGTGTTAGAAGTGAGGTTTGCGTGAGAGGTGAAGCATGTGTGTTGACAGCCTGTTTGGTGTCTAGTTTGCTTTTATGTGAGAGAACTGACTCAATTTCCACATTGTATTTGCATCTCTCACATATAGTGTTAGTTTGCATTAGGAGTAAATGGTTGTCAGTACACATGAAGCAATTGCAACATTGTCTCAAGATGCCCATATCAATCAAGCTGGCAGGAGAACTGATTTGAAACTGCCCGTTTATTGTGGCAGGCTATTGTGAATGTAAAGGTATTGTGAATGTAAATAAAAAGAGAAATATGGTCACAATTTGTTATGGTCACAATTTTGGGAAATCTGGAATGCCAGAGCAGTTGATATTTTGTTCAATTAACTGGAATTTAGCAGACGTTATGATGAAAATTAAAAAAAAGATAGTAGTGTTTCAAGGAGTTGGGGGATTGGGCTGTAAATAAATGCATTTTGTATAAGATTATATTATTTGTAGGAAATGAAAATTGAGATATTTGTGTAGATATTGTGTGTATAAAATATGTTTTTATAAATAAAGCTTCCCCTACGCTTTTTGATGTGACAATGCAGATAACTGTGCAATTCTATAGTTTTTTTTTTTGTAGATGGTGTATAGAAAATATGGTGTTATAAATAAAGCCCCCTGCTCTTTTTCATAGGTGCCAAGAGATCTTTTACGTCATGGTAGACTTCTTTGGGAATGTCACCAAAGCTATGGATGAAGGTAAGACAGTGCACACAGCCTATCTTGACCTTGTGAAGGCTTTTGATACAATTACCTATTCTGGCATTATTGAACAACTCTCCCAGATAGGGATTAACCCTTATGTTACTAGATTGGCAGCCAATTGGCTCACTGACAGAACATACACTCCACCTCCAACAGTAGACCTGTCACCAGTGGAGTATGACAGGGGTCTGTGCTGGACCCCTTACTGTTTGGCATCTATTTCTCAGAGGTCCAGGCCAAAGTACACTGCCTTTGGCTCACCAAGTTTGCCGATGATTGCTAACTGAGAGCAATCACTGAGTCAAAATATCACAAGAAGGGGTAACAGAAACAAATCATTGGTGCCAAAGCCATGGTCTACAATTAAATGCAAAAAAATGCATTATTATTCCCTTTGGCAAAATGGAATTCCCTGCAAATTACAATATTGACAGCATCCCCCTGAGCTGCAAACCAGTGGTGCAAGAATTGGGAACACAGGTTAATAGCAATCTGAACTTTGACCACCAAGTTTCCACAGTAGTAAGGAAAGGTGTCTACATAGTTGACCTCATAAGCAAAGGCATAGCATCCATGTCAAGAGATGTTATAACCCCACTGTACTCGATTCTCATCAAACCACTAATACAGTATAATGCACCCTTTTGCATGTACCTTACCAAACACCTGCAGCAGCTGGAGAGACTTGAGAGGTTTCTCACTAAGAAAATACAGGGACTCCAAACCTTAACCTACATAAACAGGCTGAAAGCTCTGTCACTTTACTCTGTACCTTATAGGCTGCTAAGAGATGACTTGTACCTAGCCTACAGGGCAATCTCCAACCCTGCCCTAATGGAAATGCTGCACATCCCCAAGTCAAACATCTCAAGAGTCACTTGGTCTAGGGATCTCAACCTAGCTTGTGACATTAACAGATCATGCTGGAGAGTGAGAGAGATATGTCTCTCAGAGACTGCTGCTTCTCTGGAATAGAGTCCTTATTCATGTAAAACCAAGCTCCTCACTGACCCTATTCAAACACAACCTAGATAATTGGATGGGAGAATTTAAATTCACTCCTGGAGTGGCACCCATATCCCACATGGACAGAGGTAGCCTGTGTTGATCACAGACCCACTCTGTTCATAAATTTGTTCTGCAAACTACCCAAAAAAGAACAATTGGTGATACTTGGGATTAACATGGCTAGGCTTGTAAAGGCTCTACGGCTGCTAGCCTAGTAAGCTCCGATGAACCTATGAAACTATAAATTCACATACATGCTAACACCCTCATGTTTATTTTACATAATACCTCCCATACTTTTTTTTTTTACCTTCTCACAGTTAAAAAAACATGATCTGATATTTTTATCATTTTGCAAAATGCACATACTCTGTCTTCATTTCTTTTATAATACATATCTTATTTAACCGGTAATTTATTTAAACTAAGTTTCCATAAAAAATATTTACAAATTGCATATTTCTCCAGTCATTTTCCTTCTTTTAATAACTTCTATTATCCCCTTACATAACTCTTTTCAAGGTTTAAAATAAAAATAAAAAATCCATAATATTCGCATGCCGTTTTTCCATTCTTAGATATATTGCCCATACTTAATTTCTATACTGTTTTCTTAAATTCCCTTACCGCACTATTCTCAACTTTTTTTGTCTTTTATTCTGATATAATCTTCCCATAATTCACCATATGCCTCCAAAGTAATACCTTATTAATGTTTTCAACATCCAAAACATAAAACATAGAAGCTCCATATACAAAGGGATTTGTACAATTTAAACTTCCCTCTTTTTTTGCAGAAAAAAAATAACTCCTGTTTTAACTGGGTTTAATCTTGAACCCCACAAAAATTTTTTAAATTCTTTCTCTTTACTCTTAGGTATCAAATAAACTTTTATCAAATATGCTATTCTTCCTATTATATAAAAGTTAATTAAATACACATTTTCCTGAAAGAGAGCCTAAATGTTTTCTGAAATAAACTGTCCTTAATTGAGTGAAAAATATAATTCCACTTCTTTTCCACTACTCCCCTTCTTCTAAAATGTATACATAACAAAATAAACTTCTCTATGTTATACTTTACTCCATTAATTCTCTCCTTATTTCCAAAGCCTATACTTCTTTTACATATTTAATCTCAAACCTACATATCCTATACATTTTACAAAGAAACTTAACACTTCTTTTATTCATTCTTTATTCTTTGCCATCATTATTATATCATCTGTCTATGACATAAAACATTGCAAATACTACTTATGACTTATTTTATATATTCCTTTTCTCATATCCTTCTGCATTTGACTATATAATGCATTCATAACCAGGTTAAATAACACACCAGTCATAGGACATCTCTGATGCATTCCTTTTCTAACCATAATAGCACTTGATAACCACCCATTTGAGAAAACCCTTATTATTATCATACACCAGTCATACAATATTAAAGATTTTTCCTTCAGCACCATAGTTTGATGAAATATCCAATGAGGCCATATGGTCAACATATTCAAAAGCTTTATTTATGTCTCCTACAAAACATTTCACTTCATCTTTCTTCTGTAATACATTGACAACAATTTATTTTATATGTGTTAATAATAATTTCTGACTATCTCTTCTGTTAGTCCCATATATACCATGAGCAATGCCATCTTCCATCACACTTTCAGTTTTATTTGCATAATCTTAATAAAAAATCTTATAATTAGTGTGACGATAGGATGTACCGCCAGCACAGGTAGCTGGAATTTTATAAATAATTATATGTCATTTGTGAATAGCAAACTGATTTATACAAGATGCTTGTGTTGCAAATGTATAAAAACTGTATGTCATGTGTATATCAAACTGATTTCTACAGATGTTTGTGCTGAAAAGGTATTTGTAAAGTGCTTGTGTTTGAAATGCATCCATGATGTGCCCTACTGAAGAGAACAGAAATGTACATGCTGTATTGTAATTGTTTAAATGTATATGTTTTAACAGAGGAAACTGGAAGGTAACCTCAGTCCAGCAAACTTTAAAATATATCTGAAATCAAATCACTTTATGGGTTAGACCATAAAAATGTTATCTCACAGGTTTAAATGCAGCCAGAGGCACAATGTTTGTACTAGGAAGCTTTCCGTATTTCTTTGGGGTGAACTAATTACTACTCTGGAAGCATGGAGGAATGAAATTGTTTTATGACTTCCAGCACCTGTCACAGATCTGAGCAAAAGCAGTTGTGTGTGTATTTTTAAAGGTAAGTGCTAAATCCTGCCAGCTTTCAGAAATGGGGGTTTGCATGGGGACTAAAAGTCAGATGACCAGAAGTGATGTCATTCTGCAAGCTATCCCAGAAGTAATAGTTTAGATATTATTTTGAGAAGTATCTTAGTGAGACAGAGCATTCTGTATTCTGTTTTGGACCTGACAACAAGAAGGACCATTCACTACATTATCTGCCTTGCTCTATTAAGCAATAGGGAATAATATAACTCTCTTAGATTCAGTCAGGAATATAGTGAAGCTTAGGTTAGATATTGTTTTTATTTATTTGTCTGAGCCTCTCCTTCAATGTTATTTTAAGTATTTCCTGTGATTTTGAACTCTGATGTCACTGTGAATATATACTTAGTATTTTCTTGTTCTTTTATTATTTATTATTAAATATATTTAAACATTTCATTGTGGCTGATTTGTGTAGAGGTATTTAAGTTTTGAGAGTACTTGCATATTTATTCAGTGACACTGTGTGGGCCACTCCTAATAGCCTTGCTCTTGGTCAAACTGCCATTTGTATTAATATTAATTTCACTCAGTATATTGGGTACCCTTGGAAGAGCCTTAAATTAGCTGGCTAGGGGTTCTGGTGGCAGTGATAACTACCTTATAGTCTGGGAAAGGGGGAGGGGCATAACTAGTAAACCTGTGTCAGCCTTTACCTGGAGTGTGTGTGTGTGTGTGTGTGTGTGTGTGTGTGTGTGTGTGTGTGTGTGTGTGTGTGTGTGTGTGTGTGTGTGTGTGTGTGTGTGTGTGTGTGCCTGTGTGTGCGTGTGTGTGTGTGTGTGTGTGTGTGTGTGTGTGTGTGTGTGTGTGTGTGTGTGTGTGTGTGTGTGTAAATCAAATCATGTGTGTGTCAGCTACTTGGGCAGGGACATGAAGCAGTGGTTGGATAGAGAGAGAGAGTGTTAAAGTTCTTGGCTTGGAACTCTGGCTAAGGACTCAACTCTATAGCTGTTCCAGTGGGCAGTCTTATTGGGTATCTGCAGAGTGAGAGAGAAACCAGTCCCTGGACTGACTGTAACTGTGTGCTCTTAAGGAAAATTGTGCTTGATTGTGCTTGATGCAGAGAGCTGCATCTGGAGATACTGTGTGTCTATCTGTTATCCTCTCAGTGAACGTTCCCACAGGTGCCAGTGGTGAGCATTGAGGTTCCTTGATTACTGGCCAAGAGGTGGAGGGTCATCACAATCAGAATTATTTAATGTTATTGGCCTCCAATTCCATATATAATTTTCCCCTTCTTCCAAATATTCTTAATATCTCATACACAAATCTCTTTCATTATCAGCCCTACTTGCAACCATACTTCCAACCATTTATTAATTATTTTACATTTGGTTACATGGAAAGTCTGACTGGACAGAAGTCCTTTTTCAGCAGAGGCCTGGGGAGAAACTCTCCACATATGACAAAGCACATACAATGTTAGTATTATCGATTACAATTTCACAGTCACAGAAGTAAGACATGTTCCCTTTTACATCATTACCCAGATACAGAGCAGGATACTTCACATAACAAATCAAAACCATAATGGTAGTCAATTACTATAACATTTGTAACTGGGTGAGTTAAGAGAAGCGATTCAGTTTGAAAGGTGAAGCTGTAAATGTAATGTTGGAAGGATGGTTTAGGACAGACTTTACTGTTTGATGGGAGACACATTTTAGGTAGATAAGTTAGATGACAGGTGGTAAAGGCAGAGCAGAAGAGATACAGAGAATATTCTAAGGTTTAGGCTTAGGACAAGAATGAATTGTAGAAGGAAGAGAAAGAATTTCAGACTGAAGAGAGGATAAATGCCTGAAAGAAATGTGTAAGAGGTAATCCTGTGAGACCTGAGGTCTAGCCCGGAGAGTTGCAGTTACATATCTACTTGGCTTGTAAGTGTGATTTTAGGGATTGTTTGAATAGGGTTAAGGAGGAGATTGCAGTTATGTTAGTGGGCAAAGTGTTCCACTTTTTGGCTATGAAATTTGAGTATAGGGAAGATACAGCAGAACTGTTAGGTTTAGTGACTTGAAAGAGAAGTTTATTACTGGAGCGTAGGACTCTAGTATTTGGAGTAGGGATGTATTAGGTTCTCGGATTTTGTCTGGATAGTAAAGTATTTTGTGGGCAAATATGAGCTAGTTATAGAGGAGAAGATAGAGGAGTGTGAGTCAATTAGGTCTTTTTAGAACTGAGCAGTGGTGTGTGAGATTAGGACTATTAGAGGCAAATTTTGCAATTTTATAATAGCAAGTTTCAAGTTTAGCAACATCCGATTTTCTACGATTGGTAAGGATTGGGAAGGCATATAAGAGAGTAGACAGAAGGTGTGTTTGTGCAATTTTTGTGTTAGTGTTATTTGTGAGGAATTTCCTGTTTCTATATAGCCCTCCTAGTTTTTTATGTACATTTTTAATGGTGAATGTAATGTGATTATCAAATCTCAGGTTGCTGTCTATTTCAATGCCAAGGAGTTTGGTGTGGGAGACAGGAGAGATATTGGTATTGTTGTGAGATGTGATAGAGAAAGTGACAGGATGAGTATTGAGGTTAAGTGGTGGAAATATGAGAAGTTTAGTTTTATTAGGGTTTAATATTAGTTGAGAGTTGGTAAGCCATTCTTCTACAGAGAAGAAAGAAGCCTGTGTTATTAGCTGGAGTTGTTGGAGAGAAGGAGAAGAATAGATTAGTGTAGAGTCATCAGCGCATTGGATGACTGAAGCATGTAGTGAGGCGAAGTGGAGGTTGTTAGTAAAGATAGAAAAGATTAAGGGATCAAGGATGGAGCCTTGGGGATTGCCTAGTGTAACTGGCAATAGAGGAGAGAGTTCATGCTTCCACTGCACTGCCTGCTGCCTGTTTGTTAAATATCTTTGAAACCAGGTAATGGTAGATCTGCTGAGGTTTAGTTCAGAGATGGATGATATGTGTCTGTTATGGTTAACCATAACGAAGGGCCTTAGACAGGTCAAGAAAGATAGCGGACACAAAGTTACCATTGTTTTTGTGTTTGTTGACTGTATGAGTGAATGATATAAAGGCTGTTGTAGTGCTATGGTATGGTCTGAAGCCATGTTGAGTGTTAGTAAGAAGGTTATGGGTGGTAAGGTAATCCATGATTTGTGAGTAGATACACCTTTCCAATATTTTGGATAGGGGTGAGAGTATGGCTATGGGACAATAGTTGGTTAGCTATTTTTGAAGTACCCCCTTTATGGAGTGGGATAATGTATGACACATTCCAGATGTCTGGGACTTGATTTTCTGATTTGGAGAAGTTGATAAGAATGGATACTGGGAAATCAACAGCATCAGCAGTTATTTTTAAAACTTCTTATGTACATTATAACCTATACCATCTAGTCCTGACATTGAATTTTCTTTTTAATTCTTAATAACTTCTTCCATTTCACTTAAAACAATGTTTTTATTAAGAAAAATCCATGTCTGTTCTGAACATTTCTTTGCCTCCAAGAAAATGCCTTTAAATTATATCCCTATTTTTCACTAATATATTTGAGTATAACATCCATTAACTTCTGTTTATGTTTTATACTTCCTTCTTCATCTTTAACTCTTTCATTACAGAAATGACTTTTCTTATTGCTTTGCTAAAAAAGGCAATACTTCTCCCCTTCTTTTAATGTAATACTTCTGTTTATACAACAAACTACTGATATTCCTTTTATTTTCTCCAATAGTTTATTTTTATCTCATTATATCTCACATTACTTTTTCACATGTAGTAATAACTCTTTGGTCCGCTTTTTATAGATGCCATTTCAGTATGGCCATAATGTGCCTTTATACTTTGTATAGTATGAATAACTGAGGGTAGCATGTGTATAGTCAGGATCATACAACATTAGAGTTCATCAACACGACACAGAGATCACGCAACACAATAGAGTTAAGCTCAAATGTAACTGAGGTTTATATGCAACTAAGGTGTCATTTAAACATTCTACGAATAACAGATATTTTGTAACAATATATAGTAAAAACAATATATATTAAGAAAAACAATCAGAGAAAATATTAATATTTATATGCAAATGAGATGAGTAATGCAACATGATTAATGGCTGACATTACAACATTAGAGAATTAGAATGCAGTACAACACCTAAGAAAAACTTGACAATCATAAATGCAGTAACAGCATGTGATATCTACCAACTCAGATTATTCCACAGCGTTCATCATCAGTAAATGATTAACTATCACTACTTGCATTTGTAGTTATTCTTATCTATGTACTCGATCAGTTCAAACACTGTAACATTGTAACAGTAAATATTTAACAAGCAGATAGGAAAGAACAAGCTTGGGTTTGTGCACAACATCAGTAGAAAAAGGATAGCAATTTCATGTTAAACAATCCATCATAGTGTTTTACTACAGGAATGTATGATATGTTGAACTATAGTTCATGCCAGAAATCATCTACCAACTTCATTACGAACGTTGAAACAGCAGACACCCATTCAGCAATAGAATAGGGAGGATATGCACAACATAACTATCAGTGAGCACCACTGCTGGACATAAATCACCATCCACTTTTCTGAAAGAGATAACACAACAATATATATGTAAAATAGCCCAGCTAAAAGCACTATGACAGTTACACTGATATGCTTTTATTTTTTTTCCTCAAAGTTATCCTGCTTATAACTGAAATATGAAATTTTACAGTACATGTATAATGTTATTCTTATGAAATCAATGATTGTTGCAGTTACCTTGCATATGCATTATGGGTAATCTTGCATCAATATTAGTCTACCTGATTCTGAAAACAAAAGCAGCTTTTTAACAATTTTATATTTGCTTTGGGGAAATTAATGTTTACAGTTAGAAAACATACTTCTCATCCTCCACTGCTCCTCCAGTCTGTGCATCCACTCAATACATAGGTCCTGTTTCTTGTCTCTGTCCTCATAGGTTCATAGCTGTTTACTAGGCTAACGACCACAAGGGCCTTTTTAAGCATAGCCATGTATCCCAAATCTCTGACAAGTTCTGGTACCCTTGACAAGTGTAAGCTGTGGTTTGGGGGGGGGGGATCATTTACAAGCAGGGTCCTGGGAGATGAACCATATACAGGCTGCCTGTGTCCATTTACAGACATAGGTGCCAAACCAGGGATGAATTTCCTATTCCCCATCCACTTGTCCTAGTTACACTTGAATTGGATTAGGGAGAAACTCTGCTTCAGATGGATGAGAAGTCTGTTCCAGATAACAGGTAGTCTATGGGATAGATACCGCTCTCACTCCAGAATGTCCTATTTATACAACAGGCAAGGTTTAAATCTTTAGAATGGATAATTCTGGTGCTGTTTGTTTTGCAGATAGGCAAGAGGTCCATCAGAGTGTGGGTCTGACAATGCATTGGATGCCAGGCATAGATCTCCCCTCACAGCCAGTAAGAGATAAAATAGAGGGATAGGGCTTTGAGGTGGCCGGCATAGGACATATTACTTACACCCTGTATTCTTTTAGTGAGAAACCTCTGTGGATGCTCCAGTTGTTGGATATGCCTGGTTAGGTACATACCAAAGGGCACATTGTACTAAATGATAGGTCTGATGAATGCTGAATACAGTGGAATGGTGACTTTCTTGGACCTAGATGCCATACCTTTGTTTATAAGTTGCATAACACAGCATGATTTCCTCACTACAATAGACATGTGATGGTCAAAGGCTAGATTACTGTCTGTGTGTCCCCAAGTCCCTGACCTCCGGGTCAACTGCTAAGGTTATGTTGTCAATATGATAGTCAGCAGGGGTGGATGACTTCCCAAAGGACACTATTATGCATTTCTTGGCATTTAGCTTTAGTCCATGGCTATGACATCAGTTGTTTGTCTGTATCAACCCTTCCTGGTGAACATTTGTTTCAGTGGACAATTCAATGATAGCTCCTACTTTGCAATCATCAGCAAATTTAATCAGCCAGAGGCCATTGACATTGGCCTTGACTTCATAGGACTAAATGCCAAAACGGAGCAGTCCCAGGACCAATCCCTGAGGGACTCCACTTGTGACTGGCCTCTTTGTAGAGGTGGAATCCACAATTTTAACTTCCTGTGTCCTGTCTGTGAGCCACCAGGCTACCAACTGGGTGACATAAGGGTTTGTAACTAACCTCCTAAGTTTGTCAACAATGCCCGAGTGGCAAGTGGGATATTGTGTCAAATGCCATGGCCAGGTCAGGATATGCAGTGTGAACCATTTTGCTCTCCTCCATTGCTTTGGTGACCTTTTCAAAGAAGTCCAGCAGGTTGAGTAGGTATGACCTGCCCTTGATGAAACCAAATTGGGTTGGATCCAGTGTCTGGAGGTTTCCTATGTCATTAGTGATACTTTTTTTTGACGAGTCTTTCCATGGTTTTACATATGAGACTAGTGAGACTTATGGGATTTTAGTTTCCAGGATCTGTAGATGGCCCACCTTTGTGCAAAGGGATGTCTATTGCTGTTCTCCATTCATGAGGCATGAAGCCTTTTTGGAGGCTGTAGTTAAATATCAATTCCAGAGGGCCTGATAGGTCATGTTTCATAGTATTTAGAAGGCATCCTGGGATATTGTCTGGGTCTGTTGATGTAGTGTTCTTGGCCTTAGAGAGAGCATTAAGCACCCATTCCCTAGTGACACCAGAGGAGTAATATTTGATGATATTTCCCGAGGGAAGATTGAGGGGGTGAGAGGGGTAAAGTTAGAGCTGAATTTGTTGGCCAGTAGGTTTGCTATATTTTCTGGCTTTTTTAATGTCTCCATGTCTTTTGGGTTTCTAATACTATGATGGGACATTCCTAAGTCAAAGTATGATTCAAGTTCATGAAATTCGCATTGTTTCAATCTTTGATGTTACCCACCAGTGCTTCTCACAGCACCCACAATGTGCCCAGTAATGACTCCTTCTGCAAGTCCTACAGAGTTACATGTATTGGTAACACATCTGAGTAACATTGTAAATTCTTTTTTGTAAGACCCATTGCTCCTACTATGACTGGAACTGTCTGGGTATCTATCTTCCACACTGCCGTCATTTCTGCCTGCAAATCCTGGTATTTTATGACTTTGTGTCTCTCTGTATGTAAGACACTGTAGTCACTGAATGTAGCAATTTCAGTGATCAGTGCTGCTTTTACCTTCCTTTCATGGACTGTTTTTTGCATCTATTTTTTTGAACTGTTGATAATGGGTGATCCCGTGTGATAGAAACTTCATCACTTTCTATAATGGTTAGTGGGACATGTTTTCAGTATTTTTCAGCTACTTCAGTATTATAATGTTTGCACAATCCCCAATGCAACAATCTTGCTACATTATTATGCCTTTCAGTATACAGCTCTTCTGCCATTGATATATCACAACCAGCAACAAGATGTGTGACTGTTTCCAATTCTGTTATACAAATCCTGCATTTGTCTATTTCTCCCACATGTTAAATGGACTTTGTAAACCAATGTGTACGTAGTCCACTATCATGGGCCACTGATATTAACCTTTTGTCTTTTGGATTAAATTCACCTCTCCTTATCCATTCCTGCATCTGATCCTGATCAACATGAGGTTGTTCGTAGAATTTTCTGTACTTGCAGCTGTATTTATGCATTTTCTACATTTCTTGCCTTTTCATCTAATCCTTCACCTTATATTCTTTCTTTTATTTTACTTTATTTATTTTTTTTGGCACATTCAGTTGCTGCTTGATTTTTATCTACTTCTGGTTTGATTTCCATTCCTGCTTGATATCGATATGCCTCTGCTAAACTAAACAAGGAAGTCTTTTCATGTTTCAAAACTTTCACTATGTTTGGGTCTTATAAGGTCAGCAGATATGCATGCAGTCCTACAACTGCAGATCTATACATGTAATCAGTTTTGAGGAGACCCACACCTCTTTCAGAATGGGGAATATATAGTCTTGGTAATCACTGATTTTTATAGATCATTTGATGAGCCTGTCCAAACCATCAAACACCTTTGGGGGCCAGTCAGTCACTCTAAACCTGTAAGTTATGACAGGAATAACAAATTGGTTTATAGCTTGGACTTTGTTCCTAGATGTCAATGCTGTTTTCAGTATTAATTTTAATCTTCTAAAACATTCCTTACTAAGTTTTGTTCACATTTGTTCATGTTTTATTGTTGATCCTTCATCAATTCCAAAACAATTTATATATTCCCTCTTGCTCAAGTTCTTTTATATCACATTTTTGTACCAAACTGATGTTTTCTTGGTGTTGCAGCTTTCCTGCTTTAAAGGTTGTTTTTGCATATTTCTTAAGACCAAATAGCATTCTTATAACATCTGAAAAAGTTTAGACCACTTGCAGTTGTGTTTTCATTTCCTCATCTGATGAACTACACAGTTTTAAATCATCTACAAAAAGAAGATGACAAGTCTTTACACGTTGTTGTTTTCTGGTAGGCAAATTGTAACCATAACTTAATTTATTAAGTAGACAGCTTAATGGGTTAAGGGCAAGACAAAAGAGCAGCGCTGACAGAGAGTCACCCTGGAATATCACTGTTTGAATTTTTATCCCTGGAATAATAATTTGTCCTTTATCATGGTTTAACTGCACCTGTAGGCCTTTATCTCCTTGTAACTGGGCTTCTCTTAAACTTTACTGGCTTATTCTCTCTTCAGGTTACCTAGCTCTACTTGTGGGCACCTATTCTCACTGACCCTGCCTCACTCTTCACTATTTGTATTACAATGTACTGTAATACTTTCACCACTTCTTCCTTTTCCTGTTCAGTTCTACCCCCTACCTAGCCTGCTCTATATTCCTCACTACATGTCCTAGCAAGGTCTGAGCACCTTGTCTTACCCTTCTCTTCTTTCTACTGATTACCTACCACATACTCCTCTCACTGACCTAGTGTAGGCCTCCTTTCCTCCTGTCCTCACTCCGCCTCAGCACCTACCTTACTCCCTTACTTTACCATGCTATATTCCTTCCTACCCTCCTCTTGTATAACCCCTACCTCTTACCTTACTACTGGGCTCCTTGTTAACCCTCCTACCCCCAATACCCACCCATAGCCAGGTCACCCCTTACCTTCCACCATTTCCCACCCTCTCTCTCTAACCCACACATCTACTCATCCACTACACCTGAGGTACCATCTCACTTCACTTAGCCCTCTTATAACACCTAACACCCTAATCCTCAAACCCTCACTACTAACACATCTCCCCTACAACCAACTATCAACTACTTCTCAACACTCTCACCCTACTCCTCAAACCACTTCTTACTACTACCTATTTCCTACATTTCCCACATAACCACCATAACTATTTCACTCAATCACAACTAAAATTACCCATAAAGTTCCCTCTACCTCTCTCCCTTATCTAAACTGTCCTTTCTACCCCCCCACAATCTCACTACATAACTATTTCTCTACCCTACGGCACAACACATACCTTTACACAAACAACAAAACCTCCCGCATCTATCCCTCACTATCTCCTAAAATAAGAACATATATCCTACCAATCCATCTACTATTACACAACACACTACTAACTACAAAAACAAAATAATCGATACCTACCTAAAACTAAAACTATAAACTATCAAATAAAACTACATCTATCTACTACATCCTCTATACTTCATTACTAACCCATCTCAACATAATGAACTTCCAAAATCATCAAAGGAATAACTCCATTCATCTACAACATCACACATGTTTTATGTTCTATTATCCTTCCTAAAACTTAAACAATTATCCTTCCAAAGAAATGCCCACAAACTAAGTACCTAATTTTGAACTTCTATGCTTCTCTATTACTTGGCTAAAACATTCATTTAATTCTATATAAATAAAACCTGAATAACATTTAACTTGCGATGCACCTTACCCCAAGTCAATAATAAACTTCTATATCTGCCCAATCTGAGCTTACTCTGCTACTATCTCCCTTAAATACCTGAAAATTGCTGAAACAATCTGAAATAGGATTCCAGTGGCATAGATTAACATCTGCTCAAACTCTAAAATAACTATACCCCCCTGGATCCTATTCCAACAACACTTTACTTCTTCTTGAACAACTCTCTACAAACTTCCCCCAGGAATCACTATTAACTTTATCCTTTCAAATTTGGAAACAATGCTTTGCTGCTAAGCTTCACCTAAATCAAAAGAAAAAAAAAAAACAAACAACAAATTGATTAACTCCCATAAATAACAAAAAAAGCAAAAAGAAATCCTTCCTACCACTGGAAAACAACTCCCCCACCTAAACCTACCAAGAGCTAAATCTACCCTACCCTTACCCACAAACCATCCCTCCTGGCCTTCAAAAAAGCTTAAAAAAAACTAACCTTTCACTCATCATAGCTCACACACAACTGGACAAAATTAAATCCTCTCTCTTTCTTAACAGAACTTTCACAACAAAACTGACCCCCTCTAAAACACCTCTCCTTAACAACTATGCCCTTGAACATTTCAATTCAGCATTCCTGCAAATCTTAAACCCTGGCTAACCTCTAATACTAAAAACAAAACCAAAACAGCCAAAGAAATAACCTCTAAAACTAAACAAAAAATTATACTCAGAACTAATCATCAAAAAATTCAGGGAAAATAGAGACCCAAGACCAAATCAAAAAAGCCAAGCTATCAACAAGAACCAAAACCCAGAAACAATCCAAAAAAAAATTACTAGAAAAGGTCCATAATTCCACCAAAGAACCAAGAAGTAAAAGTCCCAAGTCCCCAATCCACTATCAACAGGCAGCACTTAACACCCAACCCACTTAACACCAACCGGTAATCCCCACCTTTTAGCCTTTCTACTACAGCAACTCTAATTACTACTATCTTACAAGTCTAGCTCATCCTCTTCTCCTTATTATTAACAACTGCCTTCTTCTTCCCTCTCAACAACTCTTCTTCCCTCCTTCTTCGCCCCATACATACAAATTACCTTACAAAACATTTACTCTTACAAACCCCACTGCCCCCTCCTCAGCACTCAATTCCTGCAAGCTTCGCTAGTAGCAAAGCTAAAGCTAATAAACCTGTTCTATCTAATAAAAGAATCCATAAAAAGTACTTTCAGAAAAAATCTGGAAATAATACCACACATCACCCTTACAATAAGGCAACCCACTGAACTTTTCAAACTTTAAGCCCTTATTATTTAAGCCCACTAGCTAAAATCATGGAAAATGTATAAATATACAAACTATCATACATCTCCAATATAACAACCTACTAGCTATACTACAACACATGGATTTAGACCTGCACATAGTACTACCACTGCTACTTTTTCTTTTACCAACACCATCAACTGTAGTAACAACAATAAACTAACCTCTTCTCTTTTCAGACCTCTGTACCTAACCTTGGCATGGTCAGCCATACACTCTTTACACATATTAAAATCCCTTGCCCCCTGCTTTTCTTCCCTAACCTGGTTTTCATCCTATTGAAAAATCGACAACAAGCAGTGTGCTGGAAAAAACTCTCTATCTGCTCTACTACCTGTCTCTTTTAGGAGTACCTCAAGGATTACTAGGCCCTCTCTTATTCTCTATCTTTATTAACGATCTCCATCATCTCAAACACTACCTACCTGTATACAATATGCAGATGACTCTACCATCATTTGCAGCTTCCACTAAACTGAACTCCATTCACTGGACACAATCTACCTTTTCTACCATTTGAACAGTGGTTCTCAAAAGATGTCTAAAAGAATACAAATCTTCCTACCAAAATCTTCCATCAACTAACTTGACCATTTTGCATCTCCCCATGACTTTTCTATATACCCCGACTCTTCTAACAAACTGAAAATAATATTATTGATAATATTTTCATATCAATACTATTCATAACAATATTAACTAAGAAAGTAAAAAATAAAAGACACTTCACCCACACTGTACCTTAGGAAGCACGAACCACCTTAGCACAATCACATCTTATCTCAACCCCTTATCTCAGCTCTCTACCCTCCTCACCTATTTACGCAATCTCTCTAAAATCTTAGGAAGCTACTACATACCACCTACCATAGCATAGTTTTGCCACAGCATCCCAGTATAGAACCCACCACACCCTAAACTTAACAAACACACTACACTTAAACCAACAACAAACTTCACTAACAACTATCAATAACATAACACACAATAACTAACAACCAGACCAGCACCTGCTCTTAGTACCCTCTTGACCCCTACTTGAACTTGAAACAACAACTGCTGAAACAAAGCTAAGCTCAAGCTAATAAAAACAACTAGAATTATAAATTCTGCAGGTAACTCTCTAACTAACAGTAGGCAGAATTATGGAAACCTTACCTCCTCACACATCCTCTCTCTTATTTTCTCCTTTTTTTCTTTTCATCTTTTACAACTTCTTCACGATCTGAATTGTACTCTGGCTCTGCTCTTGTAGCCACTTTATTCTATCTTTATTCTTTATTCATATTTTCTCATTAACCTTTCTCAAAAAACTGCAATATTCACTACTAATAACTAAAAAAAAAAAAAAAAAAAAAAAAAAAAAAAATAACTTTATGTTTTTTATTACTTGATTTAGACTAATATGTTTGCATTAGTGCTCTCTGTCTGTCACAGGCATTTTTTGTAAATGTTTTTTTTCTATAACCTTTTCACGAGGGAAGGTTTTTCCTCCCGGCCTCCACTGAAAATGGAAATTATCCTGAATTTCGCCGGGGTCAACAAATGTAAAATAAAATAAATAAATAAATAAAACTGCAAAGTGGTTTGCCACTGTTTCATGGTTGCTGTAATGTAATTGATCAATGCAGGGTGTACCTCATTCATTTTTAAGCAGTCTTTTTTTCATGAATGTAGGAGACTGTCAAATGCTTTTTTGTAGTCTATCCATGTCATGCTTAGATTCTTTACCTTTTTACAGTTCTCTGTTATGACTTTATTTAACAACAAATGATCCTTTGTTCCATATGACTTTCTTTTGTTACCCTTTTGTTCTATTGCTATTGAGTTTTCTTCTAAATCACTATAAACTCTGTCAGCATCAATTCCAGTGTATAGTTTATATGTTTTCGGAAGGCGTGTTATTGGTCTATAGTTTTTAGGATAGCTTGCAGGTTTGCTCTTAAGTAGGGGCATTGTTTTTCCTGTTGTTAACCAGGCTGGTGTCTGTTTGTGGTGAGCATATTAATAGTTCTTACTCGTGGCTAAATCTTCATGTAAAGATGTTAATACTTTTAGCCAACAGTTAGGTACTGCATCTGGACCTGTTTTTTTTTTTTTTCAATTAGGGGCTTTTCTTAACCTTTTCTCAGTCTCTCTGGCCATTACTTCATCCCATTTCATATCCTGTACATTTGAACTTTTTATTCTTTCTTTTACTTCTATCCATTTAGCATCTTTGTTATATTCCATAGGATCTTCATACCTATTCCTCCAAAATGTATCTACTTCTTCTTTGGTGGTGTTTCATTTCCTTTTGCCTTGTTTCTCATTTCTCTATACATTTTTTGGGTTATCAATAACTTGCTTATTTTGTACTTTTCCTTTATATTTATCTGCATATCTTCTAAGGTTTTCTGCCTGTGCTGATATTTTTAGTTTATTGTTTGCGATATTTCATGATAGATTCGGATGTGTTATGATACTGCGTATTGCTTTTATCATGTCTATCAACATTTTTGAATGATTTGTTCTAGTTTATGAATGTATATAAGAAACAAAAACATTTGTATTTAGTGACCTTAGACGTCACTTCTCTCTTTACAGTCATTCCAAACAATGAAGGGCTTTCAAGTGCAAAACAGTTTTTAGAGAGGTACACTGACTTTAATAGTAAGAAGATTGAGCTGATATGTATCTTACTTGAATGTGTTTTGAACAATAATGTGTTTGTATTTGGTGACAATTTTTACTGGCAAAAACACAGCATAGCCATGGGTACATCATGTGGCAATAGCTACGCCAATGTGGCCATGGGAGTTTGGGAATAATATCATATTATTAATAGACCCTACAGTAAACAAGTTGTTTTTTATCGTTGTTTTGTGGATGACATTTTTTTGTCGTGCGAGGGTCCTCAAGAGGTCTTACATGATTTTATTAAGTACATTAACAATACCACATCATTTTTTTAAATTTTCACACAAAATCTCAGTTGAATCAGTGGAATTCTTAGATGTAAAAGTAATATGTGACATTAATGGTTATATTACAACAGAATTGTATAGAAAGCCCTGTCACTGTAACCATCTTTTATACAAAGAAAGTATGCATCCCTCTCATGTATTCAAAAGTGTAGTCAGAAGTCAAGTTTATAGAGCTTCAAGGCTAAGTGTAAGTGATTCAGAATTTGTCAGGCAAACCAACTCGTTAATGGAATCTTTTACAGCTAGGGGCTATGCAAGTAATGACATTGCTGAGAATATTGAACTAGTCTCCAGTGAGAGATCTAGTAGAGCTAAGCCTTATTTTGGTGAGCAGTATTCTGGTAGTATGCAAACTGCTTCCCAGAAGAATGACAAAGTAAAATTATGCTTATATTATTCCAGTGATATCAAAAAATATAGGGATATAATCGAAAGACAATGGGATATTTTGACTACAGACAATGACATTGAGGCTATAGTAGATAAGAGACCAAGATTTGTATACAAAAACATAAGTCCTTTAAAAGATGTTTATGTTTACCAAAAGGAATGTCATCCAGTATAAATAATGGATGTACTACTGCATGTGGGCATTGTCAAGCCTGCAAATATATTGGTAGTACAGGAATATTCTATCATCCTGATCAAACCAGGACATATAGTTTAGATATTGCTGCAACGTGCAGCAGTATGCACATGGTCTATCTAGCTCACTGTTCAGTATGTACAAAATTCTATGTTGGTAAGACTGATCGAGCACTGAGAGATAGAATTAAGGGACACTATTACCGCATAAATAAAAGTGATACACTCAGTGCTTTGTCTAAACATATTGTAGACATTGATGCCTGTCATTTGTTCAAGTTTATGGTAATATGATGTGTACATGAAAACATAAGGAAAGGGGACATCAGAAATCAAACTGAACAGTTGGAAGCCAAATGGATAGTTAGACTATGAGGGGACTATGGACATGGCCTGAATGACAGGATACCATTGAGACCGAAGCTTAAAGCCAGACCACTGAATAGGATGTATTCTGGCATTTACTTATTTTGAATAATAACTGTTAAATATAAGTACATGCTTTTTATTTATTTTTATTATTTTAGGTACATTTACATATATATGTAACTTTTTATTCTTTGTTGGATGTTTATTATTCGGTATTTATATATAAATATATTGTACTGAACATTTTTAGTAATATGTCTTTAAGGAAGCAAAGTTTTTAGTCATGTGATCTTTTTAGTTAATATATATAATGAGTAAAGAATTTAAGTTGTGAAATGCATCTGATGAAGTAGCTTTGCTACAAAAGTGCTTATGCTTTTACATTTTGTACATTAAAGGCAAATTTTTTTTTGGAAGCCTTTGGTCGTCCTTGGATCCTTCTGTGTATTTTCTGTGTTTTGTAACTTCGTACATGGACCCAAGTTCTGGTTTTGGTTGCTGGTTGTTGGTAAATGCTAACTTTAAACATGTGCTGTGCATTTGAAATACAACACCATGCAGTGATGACTGCATGTCATCATACTGGTCACATCACTAACCAAAACCTGTAATACCGCAGAGCTCACAGTCTCAGACAATGCAGTTGAACATGGTGTATGCACTTCACAGACATGTGTGTGTGTGTGTGTGTGTGTGTGTGTGTGTGTGTGTGTGTGTGTGTGTGTGTGTGTGTATATATATATATATATATATATATATATATATATATATATATATATATATATATATAAATATATATATATATATATATATATATATATATATGTGTATATATAAATATGTAGATAAAAAAAACATGTTCATCATGGTTGGAGCATGCATCACCCTTTCAATTATGTAAATCAGTCAGTATCAAAATACAATTGGTTATAATGTGCCATTACAAATGTACACCTAAAATATATATGTATTTTTAATTAGCTACACATACAGCCATAGTGACAGAAGTAGGATGTTTTCAGAATCATTGAGGATAACAGAGATATTCATAATCATCCAAAAAATAAACACTATAGATGTTGATATTCCTCCTTTATACCTGATGTTTACAAAAGCTGTACATACATAACTAAATAAGCAAATATCCGCCATATATGTTCTTAATAAGTCATTACTGAAATATCAAAATAACATAAATGATTTGAACCCACATTTATCCCTGAGACATTCATACTGAAGTATTGTTTAACGGGTTAAGCTAGGTGACAGAATATCACCCCTATCATACTGCTTTACTAAGGGATGCTTCAGAACCTAGTTGATAATGGAGACGTGTAGTCATCTGAGGCCTAATAGCTACATGCACCAAGTAATTACAAGATATGTAAAAAAGTATACTGCATATCTCAACACGCAATTACCTCACATATCTGCTCAAATATGTAATTATCAAAATGAAATATGAATACTCACTCCCAGGATACAAACCCAGATGTATCCTTTTTAAGACGTTCATATTGACCAGTAGCTTAACAGCTTGCGCTAAGAGACAGCACAACATCTTATAGCATACAGCATTATTTCTATGTCATAAGAACATATTCTGTCATGTGATAGTACAGTAAACTCTCAGTTTTCTGGCACTTATGGTGATTGATAGATGCTGGGTAAGTGTAGTTTCTGGTTGCTTGAGAGTTACTATTAAAAACAGACCTGACAAGTACTATTCCCTACAGTATACTATACCATACTATACCATACCATACCATACCATAAACATTATATTTACTTGATTTTAATATTGAAATACAGTAATTAAAAGCCTGGCTGGAATAATAATATTTTAAACTTATATTTGCACTAGAAAGCATGGCACGCGGAACAGTTTTCAGTGGCACGCTGACTGGATTGGAAGTGAATGGACTGAATATATATATATATATATATATATATATATATATATATATATATATAGAGAGAGAGAGAGAGAATGCTTGTATGAAAGCAGAAGTGAAAGTGTGTGAGAGATCGAAGAGATGTATAAAAGCTAAAGAGAGTGTTTGTGAGAGATCGGAGAGAGGGAGTCTGTGATCTGATGCAAACTGAGTGAGTATGGTGCAAGTGTTGACATTTTAGTGATTTGACTTTGGTTTGACTTGTTCTCAGGTTGGGGAGAGAGGGAATTTATTTCTATCTTCCCTTTTAAAACTCTAAAACTCTAAAAATGTAAGGTATGTTTCTGCAGGAGGGAAAACAGAAAGTTCAACACATGGAAAACTGAACTGTTCATATTGTACTGTATTTCTTCGATTTTTTTTTTTCTGGATGTTTGTGAGTTCTGGTTGCATGAGTTCCAGTTAACTGAGAGTTTACTGTAGTATGTCTCACTGTTTAACTTTTTTATAATGTAGAGACTAATAATGTATGCATATACTACTCAGCATTCACACATGCTGACGTTTACTGTGCGATGCTTCTTACACCATTACAGATAATGGAGAAATGAGTAGTCATCCAAGGCCTAAGCACTTTAGGCGTCAGTGAAACACAGCTGTTCTACATATTTAGAAAAGATGTACTGTATACTTGACAAGAAAATAGAGGGCTTAAATGGCTTGTGCTCAGTATCAACTATCTAAACATCAAAATTCACAAAATGACATGCAATGGGCTTTAAATCCATGCATAAGAGTTCATCACTAACTATTACTTATTACTTAACCAGTTGAACTAAATGACATAGCTGTTCATTAATACATGTAATGGGATATTTATGGAATATCATTCACAGCTGTATGTGTACAATGTTAAGTACATTAGCATTAATCTTTTCAGTACAGGCATCTATGAAATCAAATTTAAACAGCCCCATAAGTACATGCAGCTATGAAATACATTTGTTATGATGTAGGTGTTAAGGTGTGGATTGTTGGAACTCTGCTACCCTCTGGTGAAGGCCCTGAGCATCCCTTCAATGCAGGTCATCGTATCAGTGACAGACGTGCATAGCAGTCTAGAAAATTCCAGTTCATGGGGGACATTTCCTCACAATCAAGTTCCAAATTTCTGTTATTGCAAAGTTTCTCAGTTGTGCTCCCATCCTCTTCTCATGTCCAGCATAGACAGTGAGCATCTGGGTGGTCTCCTCCACCATTCAGCAGAGCGCTCAGCCATGTTTTCTCACAGTCAACATCTTCACTCTTGAAGCTAGAACTTTGTCAGAAAACTCCTTCAGATAAATGCTAACTGAGGTCCCACTCAGTTTACAGGTAACAATGGTATGACCAGTAAATGTATTGGAATCACATTTTAAACTCTGTGCATATAAGATGATATCAGACTATTGGAGGGCATTGGGCATGTGTCACAGATACTGGAACCTATTGCGTAGTTGAGTGCAGTACCTTCCCCTTACACCAACCTAATGTTTAGTGCACTGAATTTTTAGAAGTTCCATGGATGTACACAAATAAGATTCCAAAATACTGAACGTTAATGAAGCACATTCATTAAATATGGCACAAATGGTACTTAAAGCACACATAAGTGTGCTCGTTGCAAGGTATAGCTGACTTCCAGCTAGCCTCAAATGCACCCTGTCACCTGATAGCATTGCTGTGGGGGAATATACTAATTTATAATTTGAATTATACATGTTGACAGGCCTTTTGTGATCAAGTATGTCTGCAATACAAACTGGCTGTGAAATAATTGGTGGTTGTAGGATTAAACAATATGCATGCAGATCAGTATATGCCCAAAAGTAAACAGACCCTGAGAAAAGTGGATGAAAGCAGCATGAGAATCTATCAGTAGTAAATTCTGGGTCATCTTCACTGTGTCGGGAGTGCTAAAGGAGAACAAATTCCAAGGGATTCCTCAAGTTGTATATTAATAGTGCACCATACTCTTTTATGCTTACTGATGTATGCATTGCACATACATCCAGAATGAAAAGATATCTACTGTTCATTGTCATTAGCTTGTATTGACTGTGTTATGCTTGCAGAGAACACTGAATTTTGAGGGTTTTCTAAGCTGAATGTTTTCTGCATAATTTATGGATACTCTCTGATAATTAGTAATATAGCAGTAGTTGTTAGTTCATTCATTTTGATACAGACAATATGAGAATTATTTTGACTGTTACTGTGTGGATATGCAAAGTAATGAGTTTGTGGCACAAAGGTTGTGTGGTTTTCCTTTAGTCATTGTAATATGTTCCCCAATGGGTTCAAATACCACACATAACCTATACAGATAATGCAGTGGATTGTTATATGTGATGATGTTGTGACATGTCTTACATACTTAGATGTTGCTTTTATATCCATTATGGTTTTTAATACATAAGAGTAATATATGTGATAAAGGATTATTTTGCATAACTTGCAACAGTAATGAGAGCACAGCAAGTAACTTGACAAATGCATATATATATATATATATATATATATATATATATATATATATATATATATATATATATATATATATATAACATCATTGTGTCAATTGCAAGCCTCCATACAATGTATAACATGTACATATAACAACATCTTCCAGATGTCAAACCAAGCTAGAGGTGACAATTTTTCTCAATGTGAGAATGAAATTATAATCATAGCTCTGTGCCAGCATGGAAAAAACTGCCTTGGATGGATGGGATATACTGTGTGGTGGAATGAGGTTTGGACTGACCTGATCAACATGATCAGTGTAGTGTGTGATTACAATCAATCTGGTGAGGCCTGTCATCGACATTGCTCAGACATGATCCTCTATGCAGCTTACCATAAACACTGCTAGGAGAAGTTGAGGAATGCCCCTGGAGGTGGGCCGCCATTAACCTTCCCAGAAGAGATCACGTGGCTCCTGGCATTGCATCATACCTCCAGTTATGATTATCATATACCCATTGGAGGTATTGAAGCCAGTGTTCCAGGACATATATGTAAGTTATATCTTTAAAACCATTTCAGCACATACACTACATCTGTCTTTAATGGAAGTCCAAATTATTAATGTATTAACATATTATTTTGTGCAGCAGCACAATTGCATTGGGAACATGGTTACACACAGGATGTGTATTCCCAATGTAATTGTTATTGTGTTTTGTATTAACAATGCATTACATACCTTGGACTTCAAGCAACATAGATTCATAGATTGTTACTATGCTAACGACTCTGGGGGGGGGGTCTTTCTAAGCCTAGCTAATTTTCCCAAAAGAATAATGATGTCCTGTTTCTGAATAGGACATTGAAAGCCAGACATTTATAACTACTTCTGTCAATAACGGACATGTGTTTTCCTTTTTCAGTTGTATATATCCATCAACATTTTCATGGCAGCAACTCATGTCAGGTAAGTGTCTCCATATACTATTACTGTGATCCATAGCTTTCTGTGCCTCTGCCACCTATCAGGACAGTGGATTATGCTCACATGTTGGTTTGTTTAGACTATTGTAAATTACAGATACATGATTACAAGATGTGGGCTGTGAAGATATACCTACAGACAGACAAGGTATGGTTGGCCATCATGTTTATAGGGTACAGCATATTTTAGAACAACTGTAATGTATGATATTCATGATGCTTATTTCCATAAATAGGGACATCTGGATAGCATTTTCACCACTTGTCACTTACGTGTCTCCATATACTATTATTGTGATGCTTCTACCAATGCTTCTACCACCTGTCATAATTGTGGATTATGCTCACATGTTGATTTGTTTATGCCACTGTAAATTATGAATACATCATCAAAAGGTGTGGCTCATGCAGAAGCACCTACAGACAGACCAGGTATGGTTAGCCATCTTGTTTATAGGATATAGCATATATGAGAACAACTGTAATATATGATATTCATCATGCTTTTTTCCATACTCAGAATCATCTGGACAATATGTTCATCATTTGTCAAATAAGTGTCTCCATATCTTGTTAGTTTCTACAATAGTTCTCATGTGCTTTTACCTGTAGTCATGACTGTGGAGCATTCCCACATGTTGATGTTTATGTGCCTTGTCATTACTACAGGATCTACATTATGGCAGATGACACACTCCCAAACAGGGATGACATAAATGGTAAGACATTCCATATGTTTAATACATAGCAGTAATGATGACCACACCTGTGCATTTCATGACTCCTACATGACTACTGCGTTCTTCTTCACCTGCCAAGGACAACATCAATCGTCACATCAGCCTCGACCTAACCTTACATGTCTATAGTATCTTGTGTGTATTATACCTCTACTGGAATGTGACATGATGGCTGTTATTTGCTTATTGATATGTTTCCCCATGACAGTTTCTGTTCAAACCTCACCTCTGGCTGTAGAGTCTCACAGGGACATGTCAGATATGTTTTACTTTTTTTTTATTCTCAGTTTTAAGCTGTGTACAATATGTAGCATATATAAAATCTCTGTTATATAGGGTCCATGAACTTTGCCCAGGCATGATGTCAGGGTAAGTCCATATCCTTATTAACATTGTAGCCATATAGTTGGCCCATGTGTCATTACTAAGCTGTGTCGTGTATAGTTTGTACATGTAATTAACCTGTGCCATCTGTGTGATGTGGCTCATTGTGACAGCACAGCCTGTGGCACACAGGCTACAGATTTGGGTTACCTATCCATCACAGAAGGGGACAGCCATGTGGATCATCCCATAGTCTCAGATATTGAGGATGATGAGGTCAGACATTTTGATGACCATAGTGACAGCAGCTACCAGACATGATAATGTCCATGAGACAGTGCCATATGCAGAGTCAAGTGATGAAGGTGACTATTCACCACAACTGAGAGGTACTTCCCTTCACAGGACACATGGGAGTGTTGCTGCTATGCATGGATATTTGTCAGAGTGTATTTGCCTACTATTACAGGAAAATGAACATTCCCAGTGACATTATGGAGCTGTCCTTCATGTACTTGCTCCTGCAACTCATCACATACCACAGCAGCTGCGCATGTTACACAAAGATCTGGAGCACAGACATGATGAGATCATGACAGTATGTTGTCTGTTGCACTGTCTTGGCAGGGCCAGCCAAGAATGTGTGTGAGACATCCTTGTGGGCACCCTAGACTGCATTTATTTATTTATTTAACATTTGTTTACTGGGAAAGTCCAACTTGGAACAAAGACAATTTTCAGTGGAGGCCCGGAGAAAAATGCTCCAGATGCATTAATGCAACACTGACAGTTGATCCAATGTCTATCCTGTTGTGACTTTCAGACCCTGTGGCAATGATGAACACTGTGCTGGCAGTAATGTGTCTGTGGTTGTTGACATGTCTGATGCCATGGAATTTTTTAATATGTTTTTCTGAAACATGTGAATAGATTCATTTGTTGATATGTATTACTTGATTGACATTGGCATATGTTAATGAACATAAAGACAACAATAATGCAATATGTGATGCCATGCTTTCATATTTGTATTTTTGTTAGTGAACAGATACAACTGATGCTTTCCTTACATTTCCCCTTGCTGTCTGCCATTCACACATGGACACCTATGCCTCTGTATGCATGTCTGTGTCACATGTCATTGTAATATGATCCTGCACATGCCTAACATCAGCACAAACTGCCTTTCTGTGTACCTGGTTCCATTTTCAAACATTGTGTTTACTTGTATTTCCCATGTGTGGCTTCCCATATCTGACTGAATCTGCACACTTATGTATATATACATATGTTGTCGTATCAACAGTATTGATGTATGTTGCAGGTATATTGTGTGGTAAATACCATTGATGCTTTGCATGTCTGCACATATATCACATGGAAATGACCCATGTTAAGTGATACCATGTGTAGGTGAGGTAATACTGTATTGCAGAGCCAGTGTTTGTTGTGTGTATATGCTGATACATTCCCATATACATCATGGACCTTGCTTTCTTGTAGTTGTGCCTACTGAATGGGTGATGTTCTATTGTATCACTCTGTATGATTATATCCAAACTGCCCAGTGGCTAATTCATCTGTGCACAACCTACATCCCACACACGTGCCTATGTGTTCCACTTTGGTGATGTACCTTGCAGTCTTCCTACGTTGCTGTTTCCTCTCAGTGCTCTGTATAAGTTCATACTGGTATAGATTAAGATTAAGTTATGTATGATGCTCACTGTGTGCAACTAAAAGGTCATTTCCATTCGTTGCAAACTATGTTGCTGTTGTGAGGCGACTGAACATCAGTGTTTAGTCTGTGCACTTATGTACTTGATGGCGGTCATCACTCAAAGGTATGTGTCATATGCTACGATGTTGTCTGAGCTAGGACTTGGGTCTGCATCTTCCTTTGTCCACACCAATTTCCTCTCTCCCTGTGTCCTCCTGATCCTCCTCTCACAGTTGCAAAATGTCATCTTCAGACATCTGGGGTTCTTGAAGTAGATCATCCACATCTGCAGCTGGCACGCTACTATGTTTTGCTGTTAACATGTTGTGTAGCATGGCACACACAGTAATCATCTGTGCTGCCTTTTCAGGAGTGTATTAAAGTGCACCTCTGGATGTGTCCAGTCATTTGAATCAAGATTTCAGCATGACAAACACATGCTTGATGGTGTTTCTTGTTGCAGTGAGTGATCTATTAAATGCATCACCTGCAGGGTTGGATGGGGTGCTATATGGTGTCATTAGCCACAGCTGTAGTGGATAATTGCAGTCACCTGTTGGTGGGAAGGAGATGACACATATGTTGTCATCATGCAATACTGTTGATAGGTTTGGATTCTGTTTACAGCATGGCTGTGTTCCTGACCTTTCCAAGTAGCAGTCCCTCAGGTATTTCATCAGCTTGAAAGGAAGGCCTCACACCACTTTCTTGCCATATAGTGACATTATGTGCACTCCCAGGGTGTATTGACAGTATGTTTGTTATGCTGCCATCTGCTATGCACACCACCTGGTAATTAAGCGATGGCCATCCCTTTCTAATTATGTAAATATCTGCTTCAGGCACTGTAGGGGTTTTGATAAGAATGTAGATGCAGTCTATTGCACCAAGTACAGGGGAAAGTTGATAATGGTGTAGAAATGGTGCATGACATTCCTGTGCTATGGGGCTGTGGCTGGAAAATGGATGTACTCATCCATGTTGATGCACATTGCTGCAAGGAGTTGGATGAAGATGCAACTGATAGCTGTCTGTGGCAGTCCTGCTGCAACTCCCATATGTCACTGAAATGATTCAGATGCCAGTATACCTAGGCTCAGGCATACTTTGGTTTCAAAAGGTATGAGGTTAACTCATAAGGTACATGCATACATGTGTGGGGCACATATGTTACACAAAGCCTGCACCTGATCTCTGTCTAATCAGTATCTGTCGATTGTTTCTTGATCAGAGAGCTAGCTCAGATGTAGCCTGGCTTGATGTCTAGATGGCTGCAATCTAGGACACATTGCCATATATTCCGATGTCTCTATCAGTATCTCCACCTTTTTTAATACATAACTTACCAGTTGCACATATATTTTTTTGGTAATGATACAGATTCCTCAGGATTCCGTAATAAAGAGCTTTCTCTTGTGGTAATAAATGTAGCCTCGGATAAAGGTGTTAGTGAAGTCCTTTGTCTCATTTAAGTTGGGCATGCTGACTGTGTTTTGTAATCCAACACATCTATACATATTCTGTAATTATCCTGCACTGAAGAGAACATTTCTAAGGCTTGCTTAAGTGTACTTTATGAAATCACGTTAATTATCCTGCATGGAAGCAAACATTTGTAAGGCTTGCTTAAGTGTACTTTATGGAATCACGTCCATCATTAGTGCTCTGAAGTCTGTCTTTGGCCTGCTCTGATGTCCACAATTTTCTTTCGGAATCTGTCCCTTTATGTAAATTCATCTACTTTTCACCTCTTCTAAGTATTTGTTTTGTTTAACAATAAAGTTTTCTATACTTTTCTTAACAAATCCACCAATCTCTCCAGGACTTTTTAGGAAGTCTCATTGATTTATGATATTCCCATAACCTTTTCATTTCCTCACTTAACAACTCTGTGTTAACACCCTCAGCACCTTTTTACTGCTCTACTGTCTTTATTACATCTTCTCTTTTTATCAGTTTCTACCCAGATTCCTCGATGATCTGAAAATATAGCAGATATATAACCTCCATCTATCAATTCTAATTCTTCAGATAACAAAATTAATCTATCTCACTTTTAATACTCCTCTCTTATATGCCCATTGTTCCACATTCTGCAGTCTTAACTTACTCCATTTGATAAAATTACTAATTTTTTATATTATTCCCTCTTCCCTTTTTTTTCACTCAGATGTTACCGTTAAAATCACCCATTCCTATAATTGCCATATTTACTGATATATAAGGCACAATTTGCTCAAATTATCCTTCTCTCTCTTTAATTTCTGTATATGCATAAATTCATATGTCTAAACACTTCGAATCGCCATTTCACATTACAAACATTTAACCTGCAGAAACTACAAAATATGTTCTTAAAACTTTAAAATGTCTCTAAAAAAACTCTCCTGAGTATCTTTCTTCATCTAAATCATACGCCACTTGATGCCCCCGCATAATTTCAACTTCCTTTCTATCCAATTCTGATATAAATCTCAAATCTTGCAAACAAAAAATATTCCCCTTTTCTTTTTTACACTATTAAAATATCCCGATTCTTCTATTCTTATCTATTAAGCTATTTACATTAATTGATATTAACCTAACATTACTCCATTCCTTTTTTAACCTTAGTAGTCAGGTTTTTCAATTTTCTTTTTTTCACTTTTAATCTCTCACCATCTGTCCCCTTTATTCTTTCAGTCTATCACCAATGGTGCCCCTTTATTCTTTCTTTAATCATTTACTTCTTTCTTCTAATGTTACCAAATTTTTACTTTCAGACTATAATTTTTTTCTGCAAAAATGTTACCCCTCTTTCAGTCTCTAACTCTTTACCTCCTTTTTGAGCTTCATTCTCCTCTTCCTTCTATTCCTGTTTGCCTTCCTTTCCTTTTTCTTAACTTTATGTCCATTTTTAATTATTTTCAGTCTGCTTAGACTTAATATAGTCTTTTCTCCTTCTTTACATTTAAACCATGTATGTCCTACACTTCCACATTCTAGTATACATTTACTCATAATGTGGTCTTTCTTATTTATTTATTTAACATTTATCTACTGGGACAGTGTGATTTGGTGCAAAGCCAATTTTCAGTGGAGGCCCAGGGAGAAACACTCCAGATGCATGTCTTTGTAACAGGAGAGGAAACTGGAGCACCCAGAGAATACCCACATGAATGCAAGGAGGACATGCAGACACCACACAAAAGGCACCCAAGCCAAGAATCAAACCAGAAAACCTCTTGCTGGCAGATGACAATGCAACCGCTGCACCACTGCACCGTCCAACAACCTTGATTACACATTACATTTTACATTCATTAATTTAATGTTTCTTAACAACAACAAAAACATGGTTTTGGTTGTCCACCATACTTCAATGTTCCTCTGTTATCTTTAACAAAAACTATGTTAGGTAAGTGCTGTAAAACTCCATTTTCCATTTTTAAGAATTACTTCTGTTTCCCATCCCTCATCCCCTTTCCCATATACATCTATTGTCTTTTGTCTTGTTAATTTCCCCCATCTTACCACACATCTTTTGCAAGCAAACTTTCACGTCCAGTTTATTAATATTATCAGCTGCAATTTAAAGAAATATTTTTGTTTCAGTCTTTCACCCAAACCAGCAAACACAAATTCATTCCATGAAAAAATCATTTTTTTTGTCACATATGTCCAAAAATATTTACATTAAATTCACAGATTCAAAAGTCACATCATAGAACTCTTTATTGCCCAAATGGATAAATGTTCTGACATATTTCACATTAAATCCTTCAGTTAGTATAATATTATCCCACACAAAGTACCTATCAATAGCACAGTCTTAGTTCATTATTATTATTCTATCAGCTTTTCCTTTTCAAAGAAAAAAACAGTACCTTTATTTTTCTGTTGCATATCCACCATTTCCACATACAGTTCCTTCTTTGTTTTTATTTCTTTGGTGTTTAAATTACACAACTCACAAACTTTAACATTATCCTCTTCACCAGAAACTCTGCCCACCATCTCATCCCGTGAAAACTCTGACCCTTTGACCCTTCAGCAGCTTCCTCTATTTCCAATAGATGTAACAACTAGGGATCTTCTAGACCAGAATCCACCTCCATTATCGCAATCTCCTCCCTCAAACTTTCAACAGTTTCATTAAGCTAACAACTAGGGATCTTCTAGACCAGAATCCACCTCCATTATCGCAATCTCCTCCCTCAAACTTTCAACAGTTTCATTAAGCTCAGTTGAACAGCTGGCCATTTTTACATCTACCCTATTGACTGAGGGATTCTTGATCAATATTCTCCCTTTTTTCTCCCAACAATGCTATCAATTTCAACTCCACAGACTTCTATTATTGCTTCACTAAGAAATCACTGCACTCCTTCTGCCTTCACACTACTCCTCTCATCTGCCTCCACACTGGGAAACTTGAACACAACATGCACACATCAAAGAGAGTAGGGGAAGTTTCCCATCGCCCTGGACAAATTTTACCTAGTAGTAGAAGTGCCACGCTGGATCTCCCCTGAAAAGAGGTCACTATCCCAATGGGACTAAGCCAGTCAGCAAAGGACAAATAAATAAATAAATAAATAAATAAATAAATAAATAAATAAATAAATAAAATGCAAATAAGTTTATGCATGGGACAGGAATCCGAAGAGCCCAGCCATGAGTGGTAAGACTGTAGCAAAAAAGACCTTTTAATGCAACTTTGAAAACCAGTTATTCAGAGACACAATTACCACTGTGAGGAAAGTGATTATTATTGAATCATTTTCAAAATGAATAATTGTTCAGTGATTACTATAAATGCAAGCTGCAATAATCACTGCCAGTGACCCATGCATCATGTTGGCACTGGTACCCACCCGTCATTCACTCCCCTATACAGATTCAAACTCATACACAGACACATTCCTGTATCTTTAAATGCTCCTTACTGAACAGAATATCTATGATTTTGCTCTTATAATTGCCATGTCCCTGATGCTGTCTAATGCCATCAGTCAATAATACTTGACAGTCGAGTTTCAAAATTTGTATTCTTCCAGTTGAACCTTCCTACTGCAAAATCTGTTGTTCTATTAACTTATTAAGTTAATTAATTAATTAATATATTATTTAATACATGTCTCAGGTGTCTATTGCCCCCATTTAATAGCTAGTGACGATTAGTTTAGGAAGAGTTGATAGGAATGAAATTCACTCCTACACACACACACACACACACACACACACACACACACACACACACACACACACACACACACACACACACACACATACACACACACACACACACACACACACACACACACACACACACACACACACACACACACACACACACACACACTCACCATACATCACGCCCCCCACACCCAACTGGACTCATCAACACAGTCATCCATTCACCCCCCCACACACACACGCCTACCCTATTTATCCTGTAACTAACAGCCCTATTATGGCAATCCAGGCAGATACACATTTTCACCCCCCCATACGCACACACAAGACTACTCATACCTCTGCAAATACCCTCACATGCAGCTACGCACTTTCACAAATGAACAGCCTCACCACCACTACCTGTCTGCTAAACTCCCTAGCACTTAGCTCTAACAGGATCTCCCCCATTGAAGGTAAAGAGCTAACAGAAAACTTTTGGCTGTGTTACTTGACATGGCTGGAGGTGGTCATTACTCTTCCAAGTGGTACTGTAAATCATATACCGCATTTCCAGTAAGCCAGAGGGACAGTACACTGCGGTGCATCATCTCATCATGTATAGGAAGGCAGGGCTATCTCTGACTCAGAAATGGCTACTGCCAACAGATAACGGAACTTTAAATATCCACTGCTAGTGGATAATAGGGTTTACTACCGGCAGTAACATTTCTGAATTGCAGCCAAAGTTAGGAGGAATTACAATAAATGAATGAATAAAGAGGAATTAGGCAAATCAGATGGGGAAATTAATCATTTAACAAGATATTAACTGTCAACAGATGCATGCAGAAAATTGAATGACACAATTGATAACACATAGTAGTGGCAATTTGTTAAACAGCACATTTTAACTAATATGGTAACAGCATGACTGAGAAACAGATAGAGAGAAATAATGCAGTTTGATATAATTGTTTAGTGAAGGCAGACACTGACTGGGGTTTAGATAAAAGGATTACTGCTCATAGTAATTTCCTAGTGCAGGTTAATCAATTATTGCAATGGTAAGAAAATGCAATTCAGAAACAGCTATGGCAACAGTGAGAGAGCCATACCTCTCAACCTTGAAACATCAAAAATCTGGACAAAGGCCCATGAGAAATAGGTACAAATCTGTACACTGATTAACATAAAATTGCATAGATAATTATGTAACTCTGCCCACTCTGGTAGAATTGTGGGATACATGCTTTCAAATGCAAACTAAAGAATAGACAACGAAAATATGGCTCCAGAACCTGTAGTAAATGTTAACCTTTTTATTAAATGTGTAGCAATTATATTCACTGGGAAAGTGGAAGATGAACCTTAGGATTTTGTTTTTGGTGACTTGCAGTATGTGGGTTTTGTGGTAAAAGTAGGACATTTAGTAGGCAATATTCTAATCTTAGCAAAATATTATTATAGCTTGCAAGGACCTCCAAAACTCATTCTCCATGGCCTACTGATCAGTGGCGTAGCTAGAGTTTGTGCCACCCGAGGCTGTCTGAGTTTGCCGCCCTTCTCCCCTCACAAAATAATGGTCAAATGGGGCCCCGCATACACAGCCCTCCCCCTGCAGCCATTTCAATGTCTTATTACTTGACTATTTCCCCCCACTTACCATATACACTATAATGTGCATTTTACTTTACTTCTAAATGATAATTTTGATTTCATTTAAAACTTTTATTTTACATTTTATAGCACAAACACTAACAGACATCTGCTAAACAAAGCAATACAGTCTCACAATGAAAATAGATTTAGCATTAAAACTTTTCTGCACTTGAAACTCACATTCATTGAAATAGCATTGAAATTCACATTCAAAGAAAATGCATCTGGCCAGTGGCAGATAAAGATTACCTTTGAGCTGTTTTCAAATCATAGGCCCCTTGCACATGAAACATACATGTGTTCTTTGTTACACCTTCCTGATTGTATTAAATTATATTCCATATATAATACAGCACACATGTTAGAACATGTTTTAAATTTACTATTTTGAACATTTTCCAGTAAACAATGAAACAAAATGCATGAAGCAATAATGACAAAACTGTCCAATTCAGAACGTTTCCATCATAAAAGTCTACTCAAATTTCTACAGCCCACCAGTATAAGTAAATATGCACAATCTCTGCAGAAGTAAAATTCATCTAAATAATTCCACATTAAAGACATCTGCAACTAATGAAAAGGTTGCTGCTAACAAACAACTTTATATTTCAAAGTTTCATCTACAAATAAAGTGCCTGTTACCCTTGAGGAATACATTGCTTATGTTACATTAAAAAATGATAAGCTAGTAATATTGCAATAGGGAAAGGATGGCAAACTTGTAACAGGTTCATAGTTATTAGGTATTTCCACCAAAGAGGATATTCTCAGGACTGCAGCATCCACCCCCTTTTTAAAGTATGACACAATACAGTAACAGCAATCCCTCTACATGATGTCTGTGTAGAACCCGCATCCATCTGTATCAAAAGGAAAGTATTCTACCTGTTGTGCTACTAACAACACAAGCAGACTTGGCATAAGCAGCACTAAACTCCTCTCCCCCTGAAGAACTATGTAGCACAAGAAATCTGGAAAAATCTAAAACCTATTGGGGAGGAGACAAAGGGCCAAAACCAGGGACACATTTTTAAAAAATTGCTTGTATAATGTTAGAAAAGTTGCTAGAATAAAATGTTTGGTGTTACCATGCATTTCCTGAAAGATAGGAAGACTGAAACTTAAATGACTATCATTATTTAGTGAATTCAGTTTCACTAATTCACTTGAAAACCACAAATTTTAAGAGGAACAGACCAAAGCATTGAATACAAGTGGTGGTGTGGATAGGGAATTCAGGCACTTGCTCTTTGTACCTAGGGTACAGGGCTTGAGCCTGAATAACTCTAACCAGCAGGTATACTTACTTGGGGCATTACACACACACACACACACACACACACACACACACACACACACACACACACACACACACACACACACACACACACATCTGATTTGCAGCATAACTGACTTACTTACAGATTAGATAAATGGCTGCAGTTGTTAATTGGCCACACGTCTGACTTGCAGCACAAAGGACTAAGGACTAATGGACTTACTTATAGATCAGGCAGGCTACAAAAGACTCCTGGCTTATGGACTTACACACACAGTTAATTGGCTGTAGCAGATACAAAAAAAAACAAAATGCACACAGTTAATTGGCCGCAGCACAAATACACACACACACCCCTTCTTGCAGCTATGCACAAAGGACTTACAGCAGCATTATAGGCCCATTAGAGTGCATTTCTTTTCTTACCTGGAGTGCAAAACGTTATGCACATTTGCCGCCATTGCCGTTATAGTCCCCCTGTTTGTTTCCCTCCAAATAGTTCAAAATAAATATCTGACCCATACCAGTCCAACAGACAGAAGCTGGTGTCATAACGCACACCCCTGTAGGCTGGTAATGTGTGGTGATATCAGCCATACATTTAAAGTGGTACTACAAAAAAATAAATAAATAAAATAATCAACAAAAAAATCGTGAATTAAAGGGGCCACTTGGGAATTCATGGCACCCCATTATTTTGCCCTCAAAACCAGCAAATACCAAGGAATTCAGTATGATTGAGAGGTGTGGAGAGACCTCATTATCAGCTCATTAGCATGTCTCTGAATTGCACTAATCCACACTATCATTGTCAGACCTGATCATGCTAGTGGTTCATGCATCTAGTTGGCAAAGGCACCCTCCACACTTTCACATACACACACACACACACACACACACACACACACACACACACACACACACACACACACACACACACACACACACACACACGCACATATATACACTCACCCCCCCACACGCACACATCCACCCACCAACAAACACCTGCTCCCCTGCAATCCATCACAGTCACAGAAACACACACCCATTCACCCACAACACTTCTGTGCACATGAATGCACACACACACACACACACACACACACACACACACACACACACACACACACACACACACACACACACTGCACGCACACAAACACACACACTAGCACAAACACACACACACACACACACACACACACACACACACACACACACACACACACACACACAAACACTCATGCAGCTTAATTTACAGACATGCACACACTAACTCCTCCCTACTACTCCAGTAGTAATTTCATAGACATGAATGGGTGAAAGTTATGTTTTTCCTTGCATTTACTTTTTCTTCCAGCAGTGAACTGTTACACTGCTATAAAAGAGCACATTCCTAATTAGCTTTAGACGCTCCTCTGGACTGCTGCATTATCAAGTAGCTCTGCCTGGGAAACAGCCCTCTGTGCTGAGGCCCCTGTAAGGGAAAACCTCATCGGTGAGGTAGTCTCAGAATTAGAAAGGTTCACCATCTTGAGGAAAACTGCCTCACATAGAATAACCAGTGGTCAGACTTACCCACTTACCAATGTATGAGACAGCGGCACCAATTTTATACTGTCTTAACATCGAAAATCCTACCTACTCTTAGTTACAGTTTCTTTTACTTGTATTAAATGTCATAGCTGTCAGCTTCATTGGAAGATGGATGAATCGAATGCTTTGTGGTCTAGCCCAGTTACAGACTGGCAGTATAGATATGCTGTTTAAGGTCTATTATATATTTATCTATGTATGGAATGTCTTGGAAAAGTCCAAATTTCAAATCATTACTGACATTTTTTGTCCTTTGTAGCCACAGTTACTGTTACAAAGTTTCACATGTACTTTTTGATAGAAGAAATATCTTAAAAGTTATCAAATTTAACAAAGTTTCATTGTTTACACATTAGAAGCTCTAGTCTGATAAATTCATAACAGGGGCATAAATATTTTTACATAGTTATGCACAATGCAAAAGACAATTTGGCTGAAGACATTCAAGACAGAGAATGCATAACTAATTTTGTAGCAGAATTGTTGAAAACATGTGCTATGTGATATTTTATTTACCTTCAATATGATATAGTTTGGCACAGCTTTATTGTTAAAACAGTAGAGGCAATATCTTAACAGTCACTTGGTTTAATATATGAGATTAAACTTTTATAGGCTTTTAGGAATGCATTTATATAAAATGCAATAAAAGGATAGACATCATATATGAACCGATGAACTGTCAAATGACTCCACTTAAATGTCTATCTTTTGCTTTTCATCTATGTAACCCAGAGATCCACACTGCTGACTAGTAACATGTAAAATAATTCTTGCTCATGTTTACAAGTTCTAGAGTGCCTGTTTCTATTAAATCATAAATGCATTTTATATAAATGCATTCCTAAAAGCTATCATAGTGTTATCATCTTACATCTCCTCCTGAATTTGTTTGTTTGCTCAACAGATATTCATTTGGATTACTTGCAAACAAAGGAAACAATGGCCTTGATTGTTAGCTTTAAATAGCACACACAGTTTAGCTTTACAAGATGAAAATACAAATTAATAGAATTTAAGGCCAATAATTCTGAATACCGGATTAAAAGTATGCAAATGCCAAGACTCCTCTGCATCAAGCTATATCATATAAAGTTGTACAATACGAAATTATGTGATCGGATAATCTTAGAAATTACTTAAATCAAGCAAACTTTAGACCAGTGCACCAGAGTGGCCAAAGCTAAAATGAGGCATTTTCATGTCACTACAATAACTGTACTGTATTTGTACTCCAAACCCTGTATCACAGTAATTTAGGAGAAAGAAAAAAAGGTTATTGGCTTATTGGTTTATACTTTCGATTCCACTAATGAAATGCCAAACGAAGTAGATTCAATAACAACTGCAGTAAACTGACTCTGATAAAGAAGTCACATGGCACACAGGCCCAGTTACTAATTCCCTTTTAAAAACACAGCTGCTGTTCACTACAGTGCACAGAACCACTTATTGGCAATTCTCATTTAATGACACAGCTGTTCTGTGCTGTGTTCTGTGTACCAGCCCAGTATGTAAATAAAATCATATCTTTAGTGTGCCTTGTTATCTATAAATTAAAGATGACTGTACTTGCTGTAATCTATATGACATAGTCACAATGATGCTAATTTCTCATGCAACAAGTATCTCATTTTCAGCCATAAGAACTTTTGCTTGTATAATTGCATTCACTAAGAATAATAGCATTTGATCTCCTATACTATTTTATTTGCTGCAGGATCCACTGGTTTTCACTTCTGCCTTTCCAAAGTGTAGTATACCTGCCTTTCCAAAGTGTAGTATTTCAGAATTAAGCATACCATGCAGCTGGCCATTGAATGTCATTTTTCATTCATGAGTGCTAATGGTCTTTTGGAGTCACAGCTGTTTTGTGAATGTTTACAAGTTCAATATAACAAAAACTCAGATTCCTATTAAAACGGACACACTTCTGATCATTCATATGCAATATTTTCAGTATTATAAACTGCTATAGACCAATTTACAGCTGTCAAGACATTGCAGGCTACCAAACTTCACAGCCATTTATTGTGCTGTCTATTTATCCAAAGTGCAACCTCTTTATTTAAATTTGGGTGATGTAATAAGGGGACTCAAGTCCCCAGCTCCAGACCAACTGTGCTACATTTAAAGCATAGTACAGAGACCTCCACAAAGCTTCTGGTTCCATTTAGCTCAGCCTTTAGCTATAGAAGATGACAGCTTTCATCAGCGTTCTTATGTCACTGGCTAATGATTTCAGGGAACTCGTGTACAGCTCTTATGTAATTCTTTTTTTTTACTCTTAATGATCTTTCTTTCTTTCTGTCTTTTTCTTTGCCTTAGCTGTCAACATGGTTCTAATTAACATGGTGCCATCTCATCTTACACTGACTTTTTTAATTTGCTCTCCTATCGGTATATTTTGCATTTCCTTTCAATAAAAACTGTTAACTTAACAAAAAGAAATTTGTTAAAGGTAATAGTTACTTGGGACATTTACCTGTAAGCAAGTTTGTTAATATGCAACCAAATGCAATACATTTTAACTGTATGTAGTTCAGATAGTCACTTAATAACAATATACGAATTATAAATGCTTACTATATAATATTTTGGAGCTATCAGAAGGAAAATGCTGAAATCATTCAGGGAAAATGGAAGCAACATTTAAGCTAATTTCACTTTTCTGGAATTACCACAAAGAAAAGCAACAGTTCTTTAAAAACATTAATGTGAACAGGATAGAGATATGTAGAACTAAAAACAAATCTGAACTTAAGATGCCAGAACATAAATCTGTCTAAGAGATATCCTGTGTAACTTAATAAAACACTCAAGGACTCAAAATGCAGTATTATTATTAAAGGTTAATGTCTGGGATGAGGTGTTACATCCTGTCTCACCCACACCTTGCATGGTAGAAGCTTTATATGCTGCAAGTACACAACCTGATTAGTTTGCATAAACCTCCCAAGATTAGAATGTTTGGAAAATTAAGTTTTACCATACACTCATATTTTTGAAGTTGCATATACTTACTGAATAGTTTTCAATGAACGGAATAAACTTGAGAAACTTCCACCAACAAACACATCTGATAGATGTTTACAAGAGAGTAGAGAGAGGCAGAAACCAGAGCATTTGTACAATCAAGGAAATCCAGTGCATGCTTTCTCCAACAACCAGATAACTGTTATGACAAACAGTGACCATGTTTCCTATGTAAAAAAGTCGCTTGCCAGTAATTACACTAACAGCAGTCAGAGGAGTGCTCTGGCTTATGATGAATACAATTTTGCTTTCTTATCATTTCCTAAAAAGTGTTATTCTTCTGTCAGTGGTTACAGAGAGAAATTATTTATTAGGGTCAGTGTTTGTGCAGCATACTCATTTTTACGGAGATCAAAGTCATTTAATGTTTTTCTGCTTTCATGTATCAAATGATGCAGAAATGGAAAATGAAGCCAGGATGTGAATTTTTATAGCGGTCAGTGAGGAAGTAACTTGCTTCATGTTTGTTTCTTGTAGCTGTTCTATAGCCTTGTTGCCATTTCATTATCAACAAAAGATGATACTGCATGTATTCCTGAGCTGCGAACAAGGAAAAAAAGAAACTTTTGTTAAGAATGTGTAGTCTTCTAAATACCACTTTAAGGAAGGTCTTGCTGGGTTAGATTAGTATATTTCTGTGTTGTTGTGATTGGAATGATGGGTCATAATTGTTGTTATTAATGTTCTGTCTGTGCAGTTTTGTGAATACAAAGGTAACCTCTCTCTCTCTCTCTCTCACACACACACACACACACACACACACACACACACACACACACACACACACACACTCAAACATTCTCTGATGTTATTAATATAAAACTGCCAAACGAAGAACCACTGATAGTGAAAAAGGTGACATAACTGTTAAAAGCACTCCTGCATTGCTCTCCTTTCTAATGTACCTTTCTTTCTCTGTACATATTTCATATATTTCTGCATTACAGAATTTAAACAGTACATCGGTAAGGGATGTGATAATCACCAAGCCATGCTATTTTATGTTGGTATCAAGAATACTATTAGTACTCTGGCCTCTTCTACCTACTTTTTATCATATATTTTATTGTTTTTTTTTAAATGGATCATGCTTTATTTATTTGACAAAAATAAGACTGTGCATCAGTTACAGAAGTGGTATCAGCAGGAAGCAAGCTGTTCAGGCCCAGTGACCGCAACTTCTTCTGGCAGCCACAGTTTCGCAGGTGGCAGAGGTTAAATGGCTGCAGCTTTGCTATAGATATATTTTACACATATAGATATTTCGAATGGGTTACCTGAGGATCATTAATCAGTTATATTGTTAAATGTTTATACATCAATCAAAAGCTTTATTGACTCACAATTTATAACATTGTAAAAAATGGGAGAACAGGCATGTCTCTCTCTAGTGGAAGGTCTGTTTGAGTGATGGACTGAGATGGGAATTTATGTATTTTGCTCAATGTACCAGGACTTGAATATAGATGGACATATACACACAGACACACACAAGTGCACACACACTTGACCATTCCATACAGGTGCACATACACACATGCACAGGCACACACACACACACACACACACACACACACACACACACACACACACACACACGCACACACGCACACACGCACACACACACACACACACACACACACACACACACACTGTTGACCATTCCATATAGGTGCACATATCCACATAAACACATACACACACACACACACACACACACACACACACACACACACACACACACACACTGTTGACCATTCCATATAGGTGCACATATCCACATAAACACACACACACACACACACACACACACACACACACACACACACACACACACACACACACACACACACACACAGGTGCGCACACACTGCTGACCATTCTGCACCATTACTGTACCTCGATATATGTATGCAGATTTCTGCAGGAGAACTGGACAACAAAAATACAAGCAGTTGACAAAGATCATAAACTGGTGCTTCTAAAAACATATGAGCAAAAAGTTGCCAGAAATGCAGAAAACATTTCAGTGAGATAGGAAATACATCTGCTGGCTCTCACAGGGACAATTTTTTTGAACCTTAAGGCTTCCCATGAACATATCTGAAATTAAAGTGTAAGCTTAACATTGCATTGCGGCATTTGATGAGTTAAGCACTGCAATGCATTTTGCCATAGCTAAAACTAATTTATTTGGGTTGTTTCTTTTTGTATTAAAAAGTTTCATAAACTGTTTACTGATGCCATGGGCCACGTAAATTTAGAGTTTTCCTTGGTGAGGTCATGTAAGGCAGTGATCCATTGAGTTTAATGGATGCATCTCAGTGCATGCACAGCATGTGTCCATTAAACTCCATGGGCACATGTTGTGGTTTTCCTGAGTTGATGTCACTGAGGTTAAAGATCACACTTTTTCCTATTTTCTACATGGGGTCAGGGTGTTGTGTCACCTTCTCTCTCTCTATTCAGTGCCACTCTCCTACCTTCTTCGACACTCCTGCCTGACTGTTGCAGGTCTTCTCTCACACAATCTATCCACCTATTTGCTGGATGCTCTTGTTTCCTCTTTCCCTCTTCTTTGCTGTTCTAAATCTGTTTCACAGGACTGTCTTCTGCTTTTCTACACATGTGACTGCATCACTGTAATCTATTCTTTGACCTTTTCTGCAATTGGAGCTATTTTGGCTTCTGATATTCTGTTCTCATTTCTTCATCTGTCCCACAGTGTGCATCCTGCCACCCATCTCAGACACTTCACGTCTATCACTGCTAGCTTCCTCAGCTGCTCTGCCTTTACTGCCTAGGTTTCTGTACCATACAGAAGTGCTGGTCACACCACTGGTTTGTACACCTTACGTTACAGTTTATTTGGCATTCTTCTGTCCTATGCTACATGTGATATTCTGTGCCAGTTGGCCTGCAGCTCCCCTGATTCCAGCTTTGACCTTCTTATTCAGATTCCCTTTCTCCTCAATCACCCCTCTCAGATACTTGAAGCTGTTAACTTGTTTCACACTATTTACCCTCTGCCTCAATTCTCAGCTTCTTCTGATTTCTCACATTTGGAGCCAGTACAACTGTCTTATCTGTACTTAGTTTCATTCCACGTACCTTCAGTTTTGCATTCCATTCTCCTATCCATTGCTGAAGTTCTCCCTCAGAATCTGCCTGTAATACCACATCATCTGCATACAATAATTTATTGCCTATGCCCTCCAACCCATTTGCTAATGTAGTCCATCACCAGAATGAACAGAAGTGGGCTCAGAGCTAAACCCTGATGCACATCCGCTCCCACTGGGAACCCCTTTGTGAGACTGCACACTCTTTATACTTAAGGCAGTGGGTCCTTATACATAGCTTGCACTAATTCTACCAATGTTTCTAGGACTTCAAACCACCAAAGGACTGCCAAAATCAGCTTTCTTGGGGCCATGTCATATGTTTTATCCAAGTCTAGGAATTCCCAGTTTGATTCTTTCCTCATCTCTTGCTTTTTCTCAACTATCTGTCTGACTGCAATCATTAGGTCAGTTGTGCTGCATCCTGATCTGAAGTTGCTATTTTGTATTTTTGTTGGTATTTATTTTTTGTATTCCTGCAGTTTTCATAGTCAGTATTTCATAGGTAAGTGTTACGCTATCAGTCTGTAGATTATTACAAGCTTAGCCAATAACCAGAGGTCAGAATTGAACCCTTTACCTGGCACTGATAAAGTTAAAACCTTAACTGTTAAGCCAGCCCTTCCCTTTTGGTCTTGCTAAAGGGATTCTATACAGTTTCCTTTGTTTTAAGTGACTGTATAAATCTGATGTGTTTGTGAGGCTCTTGGCTGATTCCCACAGAGCTCAGCAAGATGTGATGTCCTTGCCTGAGCATCTGAAGTGATTTTCTTGCATCATGTGTTATCCAGGCACAAGCTAAGTACTTGTATTTAAAAACTGCAATTTCTGAAACTGTTTTATTGATTGACTAGTGATTTATTTGTTCTTTTGTGCATTTATCAGTATTTAAGGTTAAAATTACTGGATTTGCTCAAACTGTCTTGCTATTGGTCTGATTGTCTTGAAATCGCCTTGTCTAGCTAGTTTGTTAAAGTTGTTTTGTGGTAGTATACACTCTCAAACAGGCTATTTTGTGCTTTTACATTAAGAGGACTGGGATATTCCGTCTAATGGCAGTAGGTGGTGGCCTTGTCTATCTGAGTTGGAAAATACAGAAGTTAACCTGTAAAACTAGCACTGGGACTGTAATCTGCAGTTTAGTGATGCATTGCACAAAGTCAAGCTCAGAGCAGCTAGCTTGTTCATCAGATAATACCATATCTTGGCACTATCTAATACCATTTCCTAACCCTATTCAACTCTAGTCCCAAACCCTAGAGGCCACTATAAAATGCCTCTATAAAACCAAGTCCTAAAACCCTAATAGGGTTGCTACCTTTCACTGTGGCTAAAACCAGACCTAGACCACAGCCCTTGCACCTCCCATAACTTGTTCATGTCCCAGCCACTTTCTGCCCATTTTGTGATGTCACTGTGTCACATGAGGGGGATCGCCATCTTTTTCCGATTATGATGCCTTTTTCTGCAGATTTACTATGCTTTTTGTAAAAAAAAAAATGCATAGTAAATCTACCAATTTAACAAACTCCGATAGCCTGTTTCTTTTTTGGAAGCAGAATACCGGAGTTTGTCCAGTATTTTCTGGACTACCAGACAATCAGTTTGATTTCTGGATAGTCCAGAAAAAAATGGATAGGTGGCAATGCTAATCCCTAACAGCCTTCTCTAATACAGGCCTGAACAACATGGAGATACAATTTTCAAGTCTCTCTGTAGCCAGCTTTGTAGATATGAGTATCCTGAGACAATGTAGCAATTGTCTTATGTTCCCTAACAATCTTTTAATCCTTAAAGAAATCAACACAGTGTGCAAGAGAGGTATATACACAATTTCCTTGGAGGGAAACATCTTGCATGCAAACAAGGCTGTCAAGAAGACGCACACTATATCCACCACACATAGTGTCACCACACATAAAGCAATCTCCTCAAACCTCAAAGACCTCATAAGCCTGCAAACAGCAATGCCTATCCTCAGCAATCTCCAAAACATACACCAAAAGCAACACCAAACAACGCACATACACCTACACCCAATGGACCCATAGAAACAAAGCCAATAAGACAAGCTAACAATTTAACCCAGACTCTTGTCATGTGGGACTCCATTTTACAATACTCATATGCCCCACTTACTAGACTGGTTAAGGAAAAGATTATGGTCAGTTACTTATCTGGAGCCATGATCTGCCAAGTTACACATGCATTCAAGTCATTGCACCATAGGTACCAGTATGATTCTGTCATAGCCCATGTGGGCATAAATGGCCTGAGACATACCTCTCTGGATTATAAGAAGAGAGATGATATGGATCTCTCTGAATATGTGCCTCAGACTGGTATGTGCCTTGCATCAAGGATGATGCCACAGTTTAAGCAAAAAATGATTGACTTTAACAATTGACTTAGTTTCTGGTGTCATTCCAGGGGGATTCAATATCTGTCAGGCTGGGAGGACATGGTCAGCAGACCATGTTGCTTTGCCCAAGATGGCCTGCACCTGTTCCACATGGGCTTTTGGATTTTAGCTAAAATTTTATCCACCCCCTTAGAGCCTTTTTCAGGCAATGCCAAAGTGATAAACCTATCAACATCGCAAATCAAACTCAAAAGAACCTAAAGGTGTTACTGCTCAATGCAAGGAGCCTTAACAGGAAACTCCATATCCTATAAGCTCTCCTTACTCAGGAGAATATAGACATATGTGCTGTTAACAAGGTTTGATACTCACATGGGGTTATTGGCTAGGCTTAAAATAGTCCACAAGGGCAGTTAGCCTAGTGTGAACCTATGAACAAGACATGGTAACAGAAAGTACTCCATCAGTGTAAGGCTATAGTATCTACCACACATTTAGATCATCAGCCAAACAGGGATTAAAGGTGGAGGTATCTCAGTCTACATTAGCAACAATTATGCCTCAAGGTTGGTTAATCAGAATGATACTCTCAAGTTCATCTATGTACAAATCACTTAATATACAGGCCCTTATCATATGTTAGCAGGCTATAGGTCAGCATCTATGTCTCAACAACCCCACAACTCTTACCTAGACCTACTGAAGGCACTTTCCATCCAACCAAGCACTCTATTCATGAGAGACTTTAACTACTCCTCTGTAGAGTTGGAAACGTACACAGCCACCATCTTGCAGGCACAACTTTTTTCAATACAAATGCCCTTGATCAGTTAGTGTGTACTTCAACCAGAGGTTCAAACATACTGGACCTTGTCTTCACCAATGTGGGAGAGTGCTGAAAACTCACCTGTGTTGCATCATCACTGGTGAGATCAAATTACAAAGTTGTCTCATCTGAAAACAAAATAAAATTGACTTGGAAAACCCATCAAAACCTGTTACAGTTAGAAACTATTCTAAAGCAAACTGCATCCTATTAAGTGACAGCTTGTCAAAATTCAGTGCCTCACCCAAACAAGAGTTCAAAACAGCCTATGCATAATTATTCAAAGAAACACTATATAAACATGTAAATGGTTGCATACAGGCTGCTATACCTATGCAAAGTAACCCCAAAACAAACACCCAAAACACCACCCTGGAGGAATCCTAATCTTAACAGGGTGTATAACAAAAGGAAAAAAAAGTCATGACCCAAGTCAAAAAGAGCAACTCTCATAATGACAAGAGCTTACTAATGAAACTACAAAGAAAACTAAGAGGGCTAATTAAATCCAATAAGGCCAAATACAATGTCAAGATAGCTTCTCAGACTAAAGACAACCACAAGGCCTTCTACAGCTGTGTTTGAAACCTCAAAGGTAACACTCAGCACTGTGCTAAACTAGTAGTAAATGGTACCACCTTCGCTGAGCAGAGTAACATAGCGAATTTACTGGCCAACAAATTCAGCTCAGACTTTAATCCCCGATCACCCCTTGTGAAATCCTTAACAGCATAACCCCCCGATAATCAGCATGGAGAAGGTCATAGTGGTGCTTACCAAGATTAAAAACACATCCTCAATGAGATGTGACAATATCCCAGGTTGCCTCATAAATAGCCTGAAACATGTCCTACCACTTGAGTCACTTTTCAAATACAGTCTCAAAACAGGCAACATACCAAGCGAATAGAGAACAACAACAGTCGTCCCCCTTCGCAAGAGTGGACCATCAACTGACCTTGGACCCATTATTCTGACTAGTCTAATATGCAAAGCCTTGGAATGAATTATCATGGAAATGACCAAAAAAGACATTGGCAACCTATAGACACTGGACCTGTCCCAGTTTGGCTTTGTCAAAGGAGGGTCATGTCTATTTAGCCTGGTAGACGTCTTTGAGAAGGTAACTAAGGCAATGGATGAAGGGAAAATGGTGCATACCACCTACTTAGACCTGGCTAAGGCATTTAAACCAATACCTCACTCAGGTATTTTGGACAAACTCACTGAACTAGGCATACATCCATACACAACTCACTGGATTGCCAGCTGGCAGATATGTGACTCAAAAGATCCCCTTACACTGGAATGGGCTTTGCATCCTTGTGAAGTAGAGTCCATCCCTGACCCTATTCAAATGTAACCTTGACTATTGGATGGGAAATCAAATATTCATCCCCAGACTTACCCCCATGTCTCTTATAGACAGAGGCTAACAGTAAACATTCCCTAACTAACAATGGATGGGTAATCATAAATTCATCCCTGGGCTGGCCCCCATATCTCTTATAGACTGACAGTAAACATTCCCTAACTAACATACCCACCACATAATTTACTTTATATTTGTTAACTGGGAAAGTCCAATTTTCAGCAGAGGCCTGGGGAGAAATGCTCCAGACACAAGTAAGTCTGACATGGAACAAGTCCAATTTTCAGCAGAGGCCCGGGGAGAAATGCTCCACATGCAAGTCTTTCTAACATAGGAAACCAGAGCACCCAGAGGAAACCCACACGAATGCAGGGAGGACATGCAGACTCCACACAGAAGGCACCCCAGCCAAGAATCGAGCCAGAGAACCTCTTGCTGTGAGGCAACAACACTACCGCTGCACCACTGCGCCATCCGTAACATAGCTTTTTAGCAACCTCCTAACACACCCCTCTTAACTAACATACCCCTCCTAACAAACATACACCGCACCTCAATTAAGACGCACATGTTACAAGGAGATGCAATTGGATCTGGTTGCATGGCTAAGCTTATTAAAGCTCTGGTGGCCATTAGCCTAGTATATGCCTATGAACCTATGAACCTATGAACCTAAGACCAAAAAATTGGGGACAAATTTTAAATGCTTTTCTTATGTATTTATATTATTTATTTGTTTTGCTGTAGTCAAGAAAGTTGCTATAATTAAAAGGCATTGCATTACAAAGAATTTTCTGAAATATACAAAATTTAAAACTCATGACTGTCCTTATTTTTGTATAACTATTCCATGCCCCTGTTGTCCAGTGATTTATCTGAAAATGGTGCTAGTGCTTTATCTTCCTGAAGGTGCTTGTGTTTTGCATCGCACAAGAGGTAAAGGTGCTTTGTTATTCTGAGTCTTGGAGGTGACGAAATCACTCACTTGCACACACACACACACACACACACACACACACACACACACACGCACGCGCACGCACGCACACGCACACACACACACACACACACACACACACACACACACACACACACACACACACACACACACACACACACACACACACACACACACACACACACACACACACACACACACACACACACACACACTCGATTTCCTCAGTATGGTGCAAATGATAGCACTCCAAAAACATAGTGCGTCCCCTCTACATGATGCAATTTCTTCCAATAGCCCTCAAGAAAAATCTTCCTCAAAAGACTGAAAACCTCAATTTGAAGACCAGGAGCTTTGAGCTCCAAAATCAAAAGATCATGATTTGAGGTCCTATGAATGAGAATAAGATGAACTCATTCACTTCAGAAGGTGATGGTCACATGCAGAGCAGCTGATCAGAGTGGGTAATCAGGATTTCTCTTTGCTTTTTTTATTTTATTTTTATGGCCAGGCCACCCCCCCCCTGCTATTACTGGGCTTTCTAGGTCACCCTGTGCCGGATCTTGCCCTGACTGCAAAATTGTTATAGAAACTAGTGTTAGCCTTACACACAGATCTAGTCATATGTCATATGCAAATATTATGGTTTTGATGAAGGGTTAATATGCTGCCATGTGACAAACCAAGGGATAAGAAATGCAACAGAAGTGGCAAAGTGTAATGACATTATAAAAAAATCAGATAATACAATTTCAAGAAAAGGTAGTTGCATTTTTGTACCATACTTGTGAGCAAAATAGCAAGTATACAATACATTTCTACAACATTCAAGATAAGAAGAAAATCTTCTGACTATTGGAAGACAGGTGGGTAGCAGAACAAGTTCTTTGAAGCATTGATGAACAGCTCTTAGATTACATTGCTAGATCTGACACCTTAAGAAAAGTGTGGGGACGGTCTGTCAGGGCTCATAGCAAAGGACTGCAACATGACAGTCCTTAGAAAAACCTGCGATTTAGCTGCTTTGTTTGGGTGCAGTTGTAAAATTGCTTTGAATTGTTTAAAACAGGCTCTAAGAGAATTGTATATGATGGCCATTCAGGAATAAAATGCAAGAACTCCTGCAACAGAAGGTGTGCAACATGCTTGTGACTCACAGTGCTGCCATTGTATCTCAATGGACTAGGAAGATATGTCTAATGTGACTCATATAAGGAAGTTTGAAATGGAATCTAGGAAGCTGTAGCATAGCTAGGGCAGGGTGAGAGAGGCAACTGCCCTGGGTGCAAAGCATGGAGGATGTGCACGATCAGCCAATCTGCATCTCTCTCTTTACCAGCTTTTAAAAGCATCAAAGCTAAGTACTATAGTTTCCCAGTTTGCTACAGTTTAAAAGAATATTTTTTTAAACTAAAACATGAACACCATAGCACTCTGTGCAGGACGGGTATAAACTGTAGGAACTGTTTTCTACATTTGTAGCAAGCAGTTTGCTACAGTTTAAAAGAAGCAATTATTTTTTTTATAAAATGTGCAGAAGGAGGGAATAGAAATAAGACCAAAATTGCTGGGGCAAAGGGAGGGGAGAAGTGCAAGTAGAAGGAATGGCTATTTTTTTTTCTCTTCTGATGAAGGCATGGATTTGACTATACTAAGCCAATCACTTATAAAGTGAAGTGTTTTTTTTCATTTTTCTTTTTTGTTTTATTGCTCTTCAGTAGAAGAGCTGGGAGCTGTGGATCTGGCTGTAGTCAGTCAATCATTCATTAAAATATCTCAAAAAACAAATACAATATTAAAAAAAAAACATTTTTTTGGATTTCCAATGATGAGTTTCCATTAAAAGCTTGGTGTTAATGTCAGGAGGAGCATGGCATGTTATTAACTGCAATATCCTCAAGCAGCCCCAATCTTACAGGTTGCAAAGGATGAATGGCTGCCACTCTTAAATATATATTTATACTCGTATAGATATTTTGAATACGTTACCTCAGGATCATTGATCAGTTATATTGTTAAATGCCGATACATCAAGTCAAAACAATGTTGACTTCCACTTTATAACATCATAAAAAATGGGAGAACAGGCATGCACCTCCAGCAGAACCTATGTCAAGGTCTGTTTGTGTGATGCATTGAGATGTGAATTTATGTATGTATCAGAACTTACTTCCGCGGTGGTGCAGCGTAGTGTTGTTGCCTCACAGCAAGAGGTTCTCCCATTTGATTCTCGGCTGGAGTGCGGGGAGTGCCTTTTGTATGGAGTCTGCATGTCCTCCCCGCGGTTTGGTGGGCGTTCGAAAGACATGCGTAAATGGGTGTGCCTTCATTGAAGGTTGAACGTTGAGCTGGCACCTTGGCATTCATGAAAATCTACTGCCAATCATTAGTGGACCGCAGTTCTGCTGTGGCGACCCCTAACCGGGAAAAGCCGAAAGACAACAACAACAGCAACAACATTAAATGTATCAGAACTTGCATATAGATGTACACATACACAAACACACACACACACACACACACACACACACACACACACACACACACACACACACACACACACACACACACACACACACACACACACACACACACACACACACACACAAGACTTACAGCTATAAGAGAAGGAGTACGGGTTATTGACCAGTGTCTGCCAGTCACATTTTAACCTAGCCTTTTATTAACCCTTAGCATAGTTGTGTTTATGTTAAGTGAGTTCACCCTTATTACAAATACTACTCTGCTCAGATTTGTGTACATTATTTCTATACATAGGTTCATAGGTTAGGTTCATAGTTGTGTACTAGGTTGATAGCCCTGGAGCCTTTACAAGCCTAGCCCATAGGATTAGCCTGGCATCGTGCCACCCGGCCTTAGTTTCCAGTGCCTCTGTCAAGTAAAGCTACTGGAGTGATCCCTGGGGTGAATTTTCTATTTCCCATCCACTCATCAAGATTTCTCTTGAAGAGGGCCAGTGAAGTGCTCTACTTGACATGTATGGGAAGTCTATTCCACAGTATGGGCAGTCTCTGGGTTATGAACCCGTCCCTCCAGCATGTTTGTTGATTGTGGTAATGAGGTTTAGGTCTCTGGAGCATGTGGTGCAGGGGGATTGGGATTTCTTTAGATGTAGCATTTCTAACAGAGCTGTGTCAGACATGGCTTTGTAAGTCAAGCAGAGATCACCTCTAAGTAGGTGATATGAGGCACAAAATAGTTGGAGGTTTTTGAGTCTGTCCATAAAGGACAGATGTTTAAGGCTTAGGATCCTCTTTGTGAGGTACTTTTGTGGCCTCTCCAATTGTTGCAGGTGTTTAGTGAGGTTCATGCCAAATGGGGCATTGTACTCAATGATTGGCCTAATGAGAGAAGAGTAGAGGGAGACAATGACCTTTCTTCCTGGATGCAACACCCTTAGTAATGAGATGTGTCACATAGAACTTCTTTCTGACCACAGTGGCAATGTGGTGGTCAAAAGAGAGGATGATAGAATGCAAATGGATAGCTGCTACCCTTTGCCACAAGAAAAGAAAAAGAAAAATAATTTGCAGGATAGCTCCTGCTTGCTAGGAAATCCTAGCATAACATACAGGCACACTTATTGTTTCTTGCAGCTAAACTGAAAATGATTTATTTTCATAGCATGATATGGTTTGGTACAATATATTATTTTTTAAGGACCATCCCTCCATGTCTTCACAAGTGTGAGGAAGGGAGTGATGTATAAAGGGGCAAAGTTGACCAAAACCAAAGGAGTCTGGCATATTGAAGGATCAAAAAACAAGATGAGAGAAAGACCAGAGGAGTAGGAAGGACTGAAGGTTCTATGACTGAAGACTCCATGACTAATCTGTTATTTATTCTAGAATGGCTGGCTCATGTACTTACCAAAACAGATGAGAGCTGAAAACATCATAAAAGTCTGAGCTGCAGTATGAGAGAGGCCATAGAAGGAAGTAGGGAGGAGAAACATTAGTGCCATCCACTGAATAGAGTGCTGACATTATCCATGAGACAAAATGAAAAAGTGGATGATCATGAGGCTGGGAAGAAAAACTTAATCTTTCAGAACCAGGTGATTCAGCAGGATCTCCAACAGCACCAACAATTCCTACATGTAATAGTACTACAAGGCATAGTATTGATTTGGTGTTAGATGATGGTGTAGCTGGCATGGATGAGAACATAGATTTTTCTGGATTAGTAATGTTTCGGGGGTCTCAGATGTTGAAAGGTAGGTTAGGGCTAGAGCCTGCTGAAGAAGAGGAAGATAGAGAATGGAGATATTAGAGCCCCCTTCAGCAGATGTAATTTGGAGACAATGGGGGCATCACCATCAGCACTCTCCACTGCACGCTTATCTTTGGAGGCTAGGCAAGTTAAGGTCAGTAGAAATAAAGAAATATACTGTATACCAGATTATGCAACCAATGACTTGCAGGAATCAAACTTGTAAAAAATTGTTAGACCTTGGTAGCACACCGCAGAGATGTTTATTTGAACGTGTTAGTCTGAAGAAGTGGAGTCCATCAGTGAAAGTGCTTACTTTTTGTTCAAATAAACATCTCTGCTGTGTGCTACCAACATCTAACAATTTTTTACAAGTTAAAGTCAGTAGTAGTCCATGAACAGGGCACATGGGTCTGTATGGTTTGGACATTTAACAGGAAGATGGCAGTTTCATCATACAACACTGTATATTCTATAGGCTGTTAAGGAAATTATTTGAAGAGAAACTGTTGAGTCATTAGATGCAGATGACTGTGCAAAGAACTATGGATTCAGTTCAGTTCAGTGTGAAGGATGTCAGAGATGTGCTAGCAGTGCACTGTGCAAAGAACTATGGATTCAGTTCAGTTCAGTGTGAAGGATGTCAGAGATGTGCTAGCAGTGCACTGTGCAAAGAACTATGGATTCAGTTCAGTTCAGTGTGAAGGATGTCAGAGATGTGCTAGCAGTGCACTGTGCAAAGAACTATGGATTCAGTTCAGTTCAGTGTGAAGGATGTCAGAGATGTGCTAGCAGTACTTGGTAAGTGACAGTCTGCTAGGTTATGGACAACATCTTGGAAAAATTTTCATTTTAGGATTTGTGTAAATTATGGTTGTCATCACAGAAAAGAGGTCTGATCTTGGCTAGAATATGATCAGCAGTCCGGGAAACTGATGGCTTTGTACAGAACCCTTAAGAGGGAGCTTAGGCACCTTAACATCTGGTGGGGACACATGATCCACAAGTCACAAATGAACACTGAGTGAAAGGAGCTTAATTTACCATCCAGAGCACGTTGGGCATTCAGTGCTAATAGATGCAGTTGGAAGGTTTGTCATTTTGCATGTGCTTATCATTTCACTGGGCTACTCTCTACCTTCAGATGTTTTAAAAAGGAGGGTCAATGACGTTTCATCAGCAGACTGGTAACACAACAGGGTTCACAGGCAGAGGACTCAAGAGCTAAGTGCAGGTGACACTTTCTAGGAGGGTGCAGAAATGGATCAGCTAACTACTCAGGTCATAACTCTGATCTTAATATTCAATTGTGAAGTTCTGTAGAGATGTCTGAGCACATAAAAATGAGTGAATGTTTGATTCTTAGTGCATAGCTTAAGCAGGAGTTTTCATTACAGACAGTCACAATTATAACAAAATGAGATATAAGACGTTGAAGCTAGTGAAAGGCACATAAGAGATAGAATGGGAATTGTTTAAAAATGTCAAGGTAGGGGAAAGTGAGATGTCAGGATAATGCCAGGCTAAAGGAAACAGTTAAAATGTAATATAATATTTTTTTTTATCTTTTTCCATTTCTCTTGTTCATTAGCAATTAATGTTGTTCACATGGCTTGAAAATGTTTGATTTGTTTGTCTTTTTGAATATCAAAGAACAAGAAAAGTATTTGAAAAAGTATTGGGTCTCCTATTTTTAGTGTAACAAACAAAGATGAAAGACTCAGACCAGTCCTCCTCCCGGGCTGTAATAGCTACAATGACCTGTCACTCTCCTGGATTCAGGATTTAAAAGAAGCAGTCATGGATGTATATTCACAAGCCTTACTGTTGCTATGGCAAATAAAGCAATCTAGCAACTTATTTTCGACAACATGACGATGGCATTTATACTTGAGGCTTGGAGGAAAATGGTTTACAACTGTATGCTATGAAGAAGAGATGCTGGGAGATGACCATGCTAATTTATTTCTGTGCAACCGTCTGTAAGTACTAGTTATTAATTTATATAAGGTCGGTATTTCTGTAGTAAGCACTATATTGGGAACTTGGATATATTGAATTTAGTTTTTTGAGCATGCATCCTCTCTATTTTTATTTCTCTTTGTGTGCCAACCTATGGGAATATTTACCCTGTATGTACACTGTTTTATTATTTAAGTAAAGTTCAGTTAGTTATTTTTAAGTTCTTGTGGCTTGAGTGTATTTGTTCATAAGCATACTTGTGTACTATTATTTATCTAAGAAGTGGGTAAGCATTATTCACACTGTTGATTAGCAAACTGTGTGGCACATATCTCCCATTAGACTGGTCTGCTATCAGTGAAAGAAATGTTCATAGGTTCATAGGTTTATACTAGGCTATCTGCCCTGGGGCATTTACAAGCCTAGCCAGAGTGTGTTTGGCTTTCGCCACCCTTTTAAATCAGTTTACTGTGCCACTGTAGAGTAGGTCACAGAAGATAGCCCTTTTAAGGTTAGTTTACTGTGCACCTGTCTAGCAGGGACACAAAAGAGATCCCAGGGGTGAACTTACGATCTCCCATCCACTCGTCAAGATTTCTCTTGAAGAGGTCAGTGAGGGACTCTGCCTAACATGGACTGGGATTCTGTTCCAGAGTGAGGGCAGCCTCTGGGATGTGAATCTGTCCCTCCAGCATGTCCTATTTATTTCTGTGCTGAGGTTTAAGTCTCTGGAGTGCATAGCTCTAAGGGATTTGGATTTCCTGAGGTGGAGCATGTCCATTAATTCTGGGTTGGACATGGCTTTATATGTCACGTCAGGCATAGATCACCTCTGAGTAGGTGGTAAGCAACTGAGTAGAGCTGGAGTTTCTTTAGCCGAACTGCATATGGCATCTGTTTGAGTCCCTTGATCCTCTTGGTGAGGTACTTTTGGGGCCTCTCCAGTTGCTGCAGGTGTCGGGTAAGGTACATCCCAAATGGGGAATTGTATTCAGTTATGGGCCTGATGAGTGATGAGTAGAGGGGCACAATGACCTCTCTTGTTCTAGATGTGAACCCTTTTGTGATAAGGTGGGTTATATAGAAGGTCTTTCTAACCACTCTGGCAATGTGATTGTCAAAAGAGAGGTTTCTATCTACTTGTGTCCCCAAATCCCTAATTACTTCTTCCGTACTTAATGGATTACCACCTATGTGGTAATTTGTGGGCACTTTGTTTTTCCCGAAGGGGATGACTATGCACTTTTTGGCATTTAGCTTAAGGCCATGGCTCTGGCACCAGTTATCCATCTCTGTGAGACCCTTTTGGAGGATGCTTGTGTCAGCCGGAGAGTCAATTATGGCGCCCAGCTTGCAGTCATCTGCGAACTTGGCCAGCCATAGTCCTCCCATATTAGCCTGTACCACAGAGAAGTATATACCGAACAAGAGAGGTCCCAGGACTGAGCCTTGTGGGACGCCACTTGTAACTGGTTTGGAGTCTGACATGGCACCTGCAATACTGACCATGTGTGTTCTATCCCTGAGCCAGTTTGCAACCCATCTTGTGATATAGGGGTTGATATTTAAGCTGATGAACTTATTTATGATGCCCAAGTGGGGTATTGTGTCAAAGGCTTTTGCGAGGTCCAGGTAGGCCGTGTGGACTACCTTCCCTTCATCTATGGCCTTGGTAACTGTTTCAAAGAAGTCGACCAGGTTCAAGAGGCAAGATCTGCCCTTAACAAAGCCGAATTGGGTGGGATCCAGTGTCTGGAGGTTACCAATGTCCTTGTTTATGTTCATTGATGTGCTTCATATTTGTCCTGATTCAAGAGCAGTAGGTACGTAACTGGAAATCTCTGCCTTTTCCAGTGTGGTGGCAATACTACTGAAACAGAAAGAAGGTTGTGTGGAATTGGGGCTAGGGGTGCTTGTGTGTGTGTATGTGTGTGTGTGTGTGTGTGTGTGTGTGTGTGTGTGTGTGTGTGTGTGTGTGTGTGTGAAAGCAATACTTTATGACAAATGCAATTACTGTGGATAAAGGAGCACTGGAAGACACAGGAACATAGCTAGAGAGACAGAGAGAGAGAGAGAAAGAGAGCAGTTAGATGTCATGGAAGTGCTTGCCCAAAAGACTCAGCTCTGTAAGTGACCTGTGTACAGTCCAACCTAGATGTGGAGGTTGGAAGCACATTTACAGGACAGCTATGCCTATTTCCTTAATACTGTTGAGGGCAGATTGTACTTTGTATACTAATAATCGAGACAGACTTGTGTGCACATTTATGTTATTATTTCACCCTTGGCTGGCAGTAGTGGTATTCAAACTCTTCAGTACCAGCTATTTTGATGCCAGTGGGTGGTATTCTACATTCTGTGTACCACATTGGTGGTAGTGAGTCATTGGTAGCAGTATATTTATGGGCCGTGGTGCCACCTACCCACAACAGAATGTTGGGCCTTTTGATTCCCATCTGTTTTTCCATTACAAAATGTAATGCTTGAGGTGGGTCCCCAAGACATAACTAAAGGAACACAGGCTAATACACCACTAGCTGACAAGATATGTGTCAATGTAAGAAGGCATGAAAAGAAAAAGATATCAGGTGCAAACAATTTGGATTAAAATTTAAATTAAGAACTTTCATTCACAAAATTAAATCAAAGGATGTGAAAAATGGTGGTCTGCAATGCTCAAGTTCAAGAGGTATTCATTTTTGTATTAGAAATAGTTCAAAGTGACTTGGGGGGGTGACATAGATTCAATTTTAGACAGACAAATTATTCTACCAATTCTGATTTAGTGCTTTCAAAAACAGGCTAGAATGATGCAATCAATATGATTGTTTTTAAATTAGGTTTTTGAAATATTAGTTTTATGGTTCTGTAGTTGTTTGATCAGATTTTAATTCCTTCATAATGTGTGTGTTTGAATAGTTTCATTATCTGATGAAGCTCATGTATACATTATCTGAATGAATGCACTTATTTTCCTTCCTTGTTACAGATGAAAAATGATCAGAGTAAGGGATACATTCTAAACAAGGGTTTACAAAATAACTAGGAAAATGAAATGATTAGAGGCAAAAAATTAACTAGAACTAACGTCTTCCTGTAAAACTGAATGAAGGCAGGGCAGAAAGTGAAAGTGTCAACTGCAAAATACTGGAGTGCTGTCTAAAGTAAAATGTAGTAAAAGGACCGAACCCTTAGTAGCAGGGTCAAAGAAAGGCCTACCAGGGAATGCATATATTTATGGAGATTTCAGAGCTACAACTATTTCAGTATTAAACTTGTCAAGTATGCATTTCCACAAATTGTAAATACTTTCACATTCCTAGTGGTATGATCTTATTTTCGAAAATTACAAAAAACAGGCATATGCACAAAAGGAAATAGTCCAGATTTTTAAGAAATTGTTAATTATTAGTCTGCACTAAGGTTTGTTTCATTATGTTGTTGTGTCTTTCGGCTTTTCCCGGTTAGGGATCGCCACAGCAGAACTCCTGTCCGCTAATGATTGGCAGTAGATTTTTTACAAACTGAGTTGCTGGCTCTGACGCACAACCTTCAACGAAGGTACGCCCATTCAAGCATGTCTTCACACAGAAGACGCTTTAGCTGAGAATCGAGCAGGACAACGTCTTACTGTGAGGCGACAACGCTACCGCAGCACCACTTTTGAAAAGATGTCTGTATCTGCTATATGACAGCAAATGATAGGGCAGGTAGCTCAGGAATTCCTGATATGCACATGCCATCAAGTTAACAGCCTCTTAACAGAGGAGAATGACATGGCATACCTAAATAACTCATGAAGGGTTATAACCAGACTGAAGGAGAACAAGATTTGAGCAAATGAGACAGGTGTGAATTTTGCAGAGATGGCACTTCATGTTGTGAGCATGTAACTGTCAAAAATGGACTACACAACTCACAAGATAATGTAAAAGCTCTGCTGTATACATCTAGGGCACAGAAAGTGTTGCAACTAAGGTCACATTTAGGAATGGTAAACTGTGTGTAATAAGGTTAGGTTCCAAGGCACCCTTTAATGATACTGCAGCTTCAGATATTACTGCACAAACAGTCTGCAAAAGAATGCATGACAGCTGTGAACATATTATGTAAGATTCAGAAAACATGATTATGTCATATAAAATACATGTTCACTTAGAGCCATATTTGCCTATTAGGTTGGTATATATTTCATCTTCCAGAAAGGGTGCCATTTTATTGCACAAACTCTATATTATCTGTCCCAAGGTTTCTGACAATGGAAAAACATAACTACATTTATGAAATAGTGAACTCCTTTGTCTGGTCTACAGACTAAAGAAATTCAAATGATGTTGATAAAGAAGAAGATATAAAATATTTACTGTACACCAGCCACTGCTAGCTGTTCACAGACCACAAAAGCGGATATCGCTGATGATTACAGACCATTACCTTCCCTTAAAAGTGCATCCATTTTATATCATGCACATATAGATGGTACTTTTAAAGATATTTCCTGTCTATAAGACTTGGTACACTCTTGAATTCATATAGACAATCACTTTCCCTTACTCAGTAGAATATTATTCACTCATTTTTATATTCTGGACAAATGCCCTAAATTAAATTACTGCTGGTTTATTAATTTATTCAAATTTGTTTTCCAGGGTAAAGTACTGATCCAATTGTACCATGATCAGGCCAACTGGGCGACTGCAAAACATCTGAGCACTGAGCAATCTATGAACAATGATGAGAAAAATACTCAACATCTGAAGTTTTGACAAAATACATCGTACAATCTATAGAAAGACTGAGTAAGAAGCTTATCAAGAAGTTTCACAAACAGCATACTCAGAATCATAGCTAGGTCATGTGCCCCCCTTGCAGTTGTCCATATTGGGGCCTTCCTAGCAACCCTTATTCCTGCATTCTAACCCAAACCACATCCCTGCACTTAACCTCAACCCTACATATTAGGTTATCGAACATCCTTTCACAAATATTACCACTATGAAGATAGAGTATGTGTTCAGGTTAATTACTGTTATTTTTTTCACTGACCACAAAAGAGACTACTTCCTTTTGGTACAGTTTAGATGAGTTTGGATTTTGGGTAAGTGTAATATACTCACACACACAAATATATATATATATATATATATATATATATATATATATATATATATATATATATATATATATATACACATAGATTTACATGCACACACACACACACACACACACACACACACACACACACACACACACACACACACATGGGCACATATAGATGGATACCTGCCAGGTTGAATATCCATTTCACTGCATGACAGATAAATCTATTCAAATTGCTAAAAGCACAATTAGTTGAATGACCATTTGGCTGAAGGTCCATTTCACTGAATGTGGCTTAGCATATGCTGTAGTAAATAAAGAAACTTTACCTGATTATTTGTGTTGCCTATATACAACTGCTGCTGTGGTTGCTGCTTGTATGCAAACAGTAATTCATTTTTTGTGTTATAGTAGAATCCCTCTTACCTGCTCTCACTGAGACCAGACCTTAGGCTGGATAAATGAATGGCTGGTTAATCGCAAAAAGCATACAAAATAATGTTTATAGGTTATAAATCAGCTAGAATAAATATTTGTGTTAGTATGCGTTTTTCTAACGAATATGAATTCTAAAACATAAATGTCTGTCATGTAGTCCAGAGGAGGCAGAAGTATTGTTCTTCTCTGTTGTCTTTTGCTAGGACTACTGCAGAAATTTGATGGCCAGTTAAAGAGAAGGCCAGTTAAAGAGAGGCTGGATAAGGGGGAGTCTACTGTATTTCACTTTTCTCCATAGTTCTGTATCTATGGAATTAGCATATTCAAGTAAGAAGTGACTGCAAAGGCCCTCACACTAGAGGAGGGGTTGCAGGGTCTTGCCCCTCTGCAGAAAATCAAACCATATTCCATTTAATGACTGTATACTGTTTCAATTATTTGGAATTTGATTAAATGGAGTTTCATCAAAATGAGCTTTCAATTATTCTGACTTAATGAAATGGTTATTCAACCAAGTAGCCTTTTCCATTTATTTATAATATATATATATATATATATATATATATATATATATATATATACACACATATCCTGACCAAATCACTTAGAGCCTATTTTACATCATTGAATGGCTAGCCCTGACAAGGCACACAGTTTGCGATTCATGCCATGTTCTCCTATCTTGAGAACACTGCACAGCACAGTTAATGCCTAAAGCAATTGGTCTACACAACATTTCCCCAGTTGGCATCAGCTTGAGTCTATGCTGCTGCACATGACTGCACTCAACTCCTTAGTGCGTTCTGTTAGAGAACCACTAAGATCTGAGGTAGAAATACCAAACATTTTTTGGAAGCTGGAAAGAACCCCACAAAAATACAGGAAGAACATGCAAAATCTACCAGGTATAGGCTGGAGATCAGGACTGGACTTTGTTGTGCTTGGATGACAAATATCTTAACCATTGATGCAGACTGTGTTTAACATAACTAAATGTGATACTTTCATTCTAATTATAAAAAAGATGCTAGTTGGTTTGCACTGTGATGCCAGTAGTAGTGCCTGGATAAGGTAACTGCATTAGAAAACAGAGGAAGGATGTATCCAACAGCACAGAGTGGGAATCCTTTGAGAACCTATTGAATCAAGGGCTTGGAGTGAGCTGCTATGGGTGGGAAATAGGCTCATGCAGAGTCTGCAACTAATTCATCTTAGCTGGACCTGAAATGTACTACATATTTTTATTTCTTACCTAAGTATTGGAGAAAACTGTCTATGAACACAATTTTACACCAATGAGAATGTATACTTTTTTCAAAATTTGTTCTGTGGCCTTGAACACCTCTGGTCCTTGCTGTCCATCTGATTTTTCACCTCTATGAGTATTTTTTGTTTTACACATTTGTTAACCAGGGTACATCCACTGGAAATAAGTATACTTTTTAGAGGCAACCTAGAAGCACTGTCTGGTTAAGTGACTTGCTCAGAGTTTCACAATAAGTGAATGGAGGTGGAAGGAATCAAACCCTGTAACCTTAATTTCAGGAAGCAGTTCATTAACCGCTCAGAGCCTTAATCCTCAGTACTAACTGCCATACTTCCCTAGGTGACTGTGGCTTCCAAATCCTAACAACATCCTGCAAAATGGATTGGGCTAATGCCGGACCAACTCAGCACTTTCTTCAGCAGCAGTTCAAAATATTGCACCAGCATGTATGGAATACAATCACAGCTTGGCCTATTGGGCCTCATAGTACCTGCACCTAACTAGGAAAACTAATGCATCTTCCACTTTCATCAAAATGGCTTCCTACTGTTCCAAACTGATCAGTCTTTTAGAGGCCTGTAGTCAGACCAGCACCTGCTCTTCTGTAACCACAAGGGTTTCCTATATCAACATCCACACTATTCCTTTCCTCACTCCTGAAAGCTCAATTATCATAAACACCCTAAAGTATAAAAACTTTGACAGCAATGCAAATATAGTATAAATTGTATAATTTGTGCAATACTGCTGAAAACCTCTAAGAAGCATATACTACATTCCTCAGTAGCTGTCTTTGGACTGTTTGGAAAGTCTGTAACCTAGCCCAGTCTATTAACACTCTACCTACTGCCCAGTGCATGGAAACATTTGAAAATAATTTCCACTTGAAAGGCAAAGCTCAGTGCTGCCAAGTGAGCTGGAATAGGTTTAATTGCCTCACTTTGCTGCCATTCGTGCACTTAGTACTGTTAACATGTGTGGTGATGGCCACCTGTCCTACTGCATTAGAGAGCTCATAAGAAATCCAGAATACCTCCAAGGTCCATTGTATGCCTTCCTGTTGTTTGGAATCCAGGACTTCATCAACAAACCTGTCTGAGCTTTCAAATCTGCCATGCTTCTTGTGGTATTACCACCTGTACCTGATTTGACTCTGGAGTAGAAGACCAAAACCTGTGCAACTGCTAGCATGAGAAAATATCACTAGCCTCATTCATTGTCCTGAGAAAATAAAGTGTGGAAAATGGCGTGCTAATTCTCAAAGTTTGTAACAGTAACTTTCTCAGGACATGGACCCTGCATGCCCTGGAACTCTTCCTAGTTAATGCATACATTGCCACCTTGCTGTCCACAATAATAAATGTTGTTTGCCTTTTGGCTTTTCCCGGTAAGGGGTCGCCACAGCAGAACTCCGGTCTGCTAATGATTGGCAGTAGATTTTTATGAAACGCCGAGGTGCCAGCTCAACGCTCAAAATAATAAATAAAAAAAAAAGTCTTATTATTATCCAGCCCAAGGTTCAAACCAATATTGTAACCCAAATCAGCCCGAGTTCTAAGAAGGTTATTTCCTTCCATATTAATGACACTAACTATTACTCAGGTCATGGACAAGCACTTTTTAAAGGACTAAAAATTCAGCTTGATTCCTTATAATCACTTCCTATCACACAATGTTAATTTTCCTGTAATATAGCCATCCAAACTCAGCTTTTCTGGTCAGCCCTGATGTGTTATTTTCACAATTATTTTTCCCACTGTGGTCACTTTCTCATCTGTAAAAATATTTAGTCGTTTCCTTTGAAGCATCCAGTGGTACTAGAATGATTCAAACAATTTTCAGACCATATGCCTCACAGTGTACAAATCTAAACACATTTGATCATAATTCTTTGTCTGCATTTTGTGTCATCTTTCTTCACTTCCTGCATCGACAAGTTTGTATCCATATTGTGATTCATATTTGCTGTTTTACACTCTATATCATTTATTTTCTTTCTGTAATTCTTTAATATGTATATTCTGCCACTCTGACTCTCCTATGGCATATTCTGTGCTTGCTGGTTTTAAAATGATGTATATTATTTCTGTATTATACTGTGCCATACTATACTGTGCCATACTTAAACTATGCTTGCTGCTTACCAGAACTGATAGTCAGTAGGCTAATAGTACACTTGTGCACATTTTGCTTCAGTTCTAGGGATCTCTTGGCTGTTTTCTTAATAAATACTGTGATTTTAATGCTTCTTCAAGTCACATTTTCTATACAGGCCAGTCTTTTATAAGTTCTAATGGCATATGTCACATAATACTCTAGAAGTTTGGGGTGAGCAGAGGAGCATTTTCCAGAGGCACTAGCTGATATTGTACACTGAATTAACTTAAAAAAAACAGTTTTTACAGTTGGTAAGCTGCCAGTTAAATGATAAGGATCACTCACCGATGGCTTGTAATCTGTTATAACCTTCAAACTGGTCTGTTTGTTTTATGGTAAAACGCTGTCTATAGAGTGCTTAATAATAGCTTCAAACTTGCCAAACATTTTGTAAGGTAGTAACAAATTATTTGATTGTTATCCCCATTGGTGTTGCTGACTTAATAAAAAAACATGTATAAGTTATAGTTAAGGGACCACAATCATAACTGCTCAGTAGCAACATAGGGAGGAGCCCAATGGGTATGTTTCTCAGCGTGCCAATTTCCTTTGCTTTAGCCCTGGTGCCACATAAAATTCTAATTCTCAGAACATCTATCATTTTATATCTACACTTACAAATCTTTTTTAGTTGAGACAGATATGCCATATTTTTCATTTAATTTTTATTTTATTATTATTATTATTATTATTAATTATTTGTTAAATGGGTAAGAAAACTGGCTGCTCATGGTCATGTTTGTTCCAATACATCACACAACACACACACACACACACACACACACACACACACACACACACACACACACACACACACACACACACACACCCTCATACACAAAACAGTAAGTAAAGTTCAGAATTGAATTTAAGGTTCTTTTTTTTCTAATAAACATATTTATTAAATTATCACATATGGCATAGGCAATCTTACATTTATATAAATGAAAAACAAAGAACATTGCAACCTGGATAACTGGATGGGTAACAGAAAATACACCCCTGGGATTCCACCTGTGTCCCTGCTGGACAGCGGCATTGGGTGCTGACTTCTTGGAACATGGCCTAAATTCTTGGCTAAGCCTGTAAGGGCCTCAGAGCCAATAGCCTAGTACCTTCCTATGATCCTATGACCACTGTAGTTGCAAACATTATACATCATTTATAATCTATCTAGTCATTGTCAGTTAAGCATTATATGGTTCATTCAAATCCTGCCTCTTAAACCTCATTCCTTCTCTGCATATATTGTTCCCACAATTCCCATGTTTTTCTATGTAGTTTGCTCATTCTTAAGCTATGAAGTAGATGTTTCAGTCCTGAGCCACCACACTACCTTCCATTTATATTTTTTATAACTTCTCTTATGAAAAATGATGTGCAGTTGCTGAGTTTTATATTCTAAAGCTACTGTAAAGTCACAGAAAATATGGCAAAATTCCTGGGGCAGGGGGCTAAGGACCATATGTGGAGCTGTGGACCAGAATCCTGGAGCCATTATCCTGCAGCTGTGGTCAAGAATCTCTGATATGGTGTAGTGATGTGTAACAAAGTCAGCATGTCTGCAATTTCACCTTGAAATGCTGGTCTGCAAGGCTTCTGATCTCTACAGCAGGCCACACAGGCAGTGGTCTCCCTGAACCCACTTCATTTTACCCTCTTAGCTGTTCTTACCTGGCTGGCTCATTATTCAGATGATTTAGTTTACTAACAAATAACAAATATCTATAGCTTTGTTCAGTAATTTATGTATGCAAAATTAATCTGTATAAATAATTTAAAAATATAAATCTTTCTGAAAGTCTTTCTGTTATGCACACTCGTTATCATTAATTTATTCATGCAATTACCAAATCTGGCATCTTGGTCAGTAGAAGGCTTTGCTGTAGTCTGCTTCCCTTTAGTATCATTCCACCTTTTCTGGCAAATTTCTGAATGCATGTCAAAAGTATGTTTCTTGCATGCATAAACTGGCCTCATTGCCATTTCTCATATATTTATGCTGTGTACGCAGCATTTAGTAAAACCTTAATAAATATATAGAGCCCTGGGCTATGATAGAACGCAGTATTTACTTCTAGTGGCTGTTGCTCAACAGGCATGTACACACATCTGGGTATTTATTAGTAGCACATATGTTACTGCAATCCTTGATGCTAGCTTACCAGTCTACCTATATGCAGATATAGAGCACGTAGGCAGTCAGTCTGCTAATAGCCCACTTGTCCACATTTTGTTTTAATTCTAGGGTGCCCTTGGCTACTTTCTCAAATGATACTGTGATGCTTAATGTTTCTGCAAGTCATATTTTACCTATAGTGCAGTCTCTTAAAAGTTTTATAGAGCATATGTCACACAGTGCTATAGAAGGGTGGGGCAAGCAGGGGGCTCTTAACCTGGGCACTAGCTTATAGAAGCAAAGCCCCCAGCCCTACCTTACTCATGTATGCTAACTCTAACCATAACCTTATTCCTGATCTTAAATCCAACCATGCACATTAGGGCACTAAACATCCTTTCAATAACAGTACCACTATACAGACAGTTTCTGCCTGCAAGTTAATGGTCTGTTTCTTTTTTTTTATTTTATTTCAGTCGCAGATCAGAAAATTATACCGTTTGGTTTCCTTTTATGATTAGTGTCAGTCTGGTAATATGTATTTTCACTGTATGTCAAACAGTTAGTCATATGCTCACACACAGACACACAGACACACACCCACATGCATGCACAGTTAAGACTATTACGCTACTTAAATGGAATATAAAGTAATCATTCCTACTCCTTTTAAAATTATTCTGTAAGGGTTTGAGGACAAGGGAAAGCAAGAATCATATGTCAAATGGTGAAAAAGAAAGTGATCAATGGAGATTGAGAAAAATATAGGTTAACCTGGAGGAAAACAAGAGTGTGTTTGGGTGTGGTGATATATGCAGTACTCACACACACACATAAATAAATAAATAAATAAATATATATATATATATATATATATATATATATATATATATACACACACACACACACACACACACACACACACACACACACACACACACACACACACACACACCACACACACATATGTATATATGCAGAAGCAGAAGAATTATACATATATATATATATATATATATATATATATATATATATATATATATGTGTGTGTGTGTGTATGTGTGTGTGTGTGTGTGTGTGTGTGCATACCCACATAGACCTACAGGAAAAATATATATTATTGAAATTCGCACAAAACAGATATGTAGAAAAATCTCAGTACATTATACATGATTGTCTTTTTGTCACCTCTGACTGGTTAGCTGAATCATTTTTCAGACAAGAAGTATGAGATTACCTTATGGAAGAAGTGGTCTCCATTATATATATTTTATAGACACGGTACTAAAATGTAATAGCAAGCTGCAGTTTTCCAAGGTACATGCATACTGAGGTTACTTTATACACCTTTATAATGATGCAATGTGTGTTGTATGGCTAGTTCTGACCTGGAAATATTGATAGTAATCCTCCCAGCATTTGAATACATGAATGCTATTAAACACATCTAACTTCCATCTTGACTCCAAATGATCCAAATGTTGACCATTTAGAATTTTGTTAATTTTACGCTAGCGAAAATGTGGCCCTTGTCAGACAGTTACCTTCTGAATATTACTCACAGTGAGAAGGAGCCTGGGTACATTGAAAATTTACACATGATGGATTATTATGTACTGCCTCGTGTGTGCAGAGAACAGATTTCATCCATTTACTACTTTTGAGCCAAACACATTCTTCATTGGAAACATAGCCCAAAGTTGAAGGCGTGAAATAAAATTAAACACTTACTGGTACATCATTCCTTCAAGTGCAGACTCTAGGAATCCGGAGACGCCTTCACAAATTCATGCTTAATGAAAGCAGTCAGGCACTCAAGTGATAGACCTAAATGCGAGAAACACCATAGCTGCTGTACAAAGAAATGAGATCACAAGGTTAACAACCTATCCTTCCATGATGAAATTCTGTCAGCAGCAGTTATATCATAAGAAGTTGCAAGACACTCCTCAAAATATTTTATTATGCAATAACATAATAACAGTTCTTACTTCTTTTTGTTAATAGCTACTTCATTAATAAGGAGAACATTAAGTAGTTAATTAATTTTATATGTGTTCTAGCTGGGTTTGATACTGTTACTAGCTGCAACAGTACAGTTATTATCTGATTTTGCTGGAAACATTCTTGCCATATGTACTAGCTTTGTAGTTGCTTTAATATATGAGACACTGATAGGGTTACTACCCATCCCTCTTTTTTGCAGAATAGTGCTGATTTGGGCCTTTATATCCCTGGGTAGGGGGGACGTTACCTTTATCCTGATATTTTAAGGGAAAAGAAACGTTTTCTAGCTTTGTTGTAAACAATGCAGAAACTGTCAGAACTTTAGAATGTCACATATACATGCTTCCAGCACAACAAACATACAATTGCATTCATCTGCCACTGTCACATCGAGTTGACTCAAGTTCAAATGCACCTATAGATGGATTGTTAATTTCAAATGTAAATACTGTAAATGTTTTATCAGTTCCATTTGTAGCATCTTTGCTATCTTTTACCTAGTATTTAAGTCTGTATGTTTTCAACTAACCTTTCTGTTGTTACTCTAGGACCAGGATCTTACCTGAAAAGAGTCACTTGACAATTTATTTTGCCTTGTTATCAAATTGCAATAAATATATAAATAAATAAATAATGTGATACTATAGCTGCAATACCATAATATGTTACAAAAAAAAATTGAATCAACTAGACTTCTCCAATGCTGATTGTTAAATTGAGTAATAAAGTGAAAAATTTTTGCACTGGTTGACAGTATAGTTGTCCTACAAAATCTCATGTTTTAATGATAAAAGTCCTGCTTTATGCAGCTAAAACATGGCATCCCCAGCCATAGATGGTCAGTAATAACAAGGATAACAGGCTAACAACATCACAGTGAAGCTCCTGTCACTGTGATTCTGAGCTTCACTGAAGTAAAGCAATTAGAAAGCAATGTGTTGTCTGACCTGGATTTTAATATTAATGAACTATGTAATCTAAAATGGTTATATAAACTAGGCAGGCAACATCAAGATTGTCTGTCTGTCTGTCTATCCGGATATTTTTCTTGCACAATAGCATGATTCTAGGCTGGGGTGCCTTCTGTGCGTAGTCTGCATGTCCCTCCTGCATTTGCATGGGTTTTCCCCAGGTATTCCGGTTTCCTCCCATATTCCAAGGACATGTGTCTGGAGTCTTTCCCCCTGGGCCCCCGCTGAAAATAGGTTCTGTCCTAGTTGGACTTTCCCAGTCAACAAATGTTAAATAAATAAACAAATAAATAAAATGTCCCTCTCACTACCTAATTTAGACTGTACAATAAACAACACAGTGTAAAATACAATTAATGTCTAGGGTAGGACGCTATCTTATAGCATTGATAATAGGGGCTTATAAATGTTAATAAACATATTGACACAATAACTTCCATTGTTATTATTTCTATTACTGACTTAAGCTAACATTCCATACCTAAAGAGAGTTAGAAGCATTTTTCAAGACTGTCTTATAGCAAGATGCACATTTAGGCAACAGCAGATCTTACACTCCAGGTCCATACCTTGGAGTATCAATGCGGTAAAGGCAGATGGGGAAATAGTGGAACAGGCTAGCAACTTCAAGTATCAGGGAGGGTGGTTGAGAAGAAGTGAATTCTGAAAGCAAAGGTCAAAGCTAGAATCAGAGGGGCTGCAACCAACTGGATGTCAGAGGTACAGTGTGACAGGTGGATATCAAAGAAGCTGAGAAGTAAAGTGTACAAAACAGTGGTGCAAACAGAACATCTGTATGGTGCAGAAATCTGAGCAGTGAAGGCAAACCAGCTGAGGAAGCTAGAGGTGATGAAGATGAAATGCCTGAGATTATTGTTAGGATGCACACTGTGGGACAGGTGAAATGATGACATCAGAACATAAATCAAAGTTGCTCGAAATGCAGAGAAGGTCAAAGAAAACAGATTATGGAGATTTGGGCATATGAGCATGGAAGCAAAAGATGATTTTGTGCAGAGGATTTGGGACAGACAGGAAGCAGAAAAGAAGAAATGAGGTTGTCCATCAAAGAAGTTTGGATTGCATGAGAGACCTGCAAGAGTCAGATATAATTGTCAAAGAAGGTAGGAGAGAGTGATTCAATCCACAGAGTTGGTGACAACTGTCATGACACTCCTATCCCATGTAAAAATGAGGACAAAGGTGGTTGATTTTGATGATGAGTGGTCTGATCCTTGAATGATTATTCCTATGCTGGTGGGATATTGCAAGCCATGATGCACCATTGCTAGTAATGTAGTATGATGGAGTTGAGCATATCATTTGCTAAATGATGTACTATACCACTAGGTTAATAAATACATATTTAATAAATAAATGAAAAAAATGAAAGTAGGAAAGATCTTATGATTTATTATGTATAATGCTGCAGCTTGATTATATAGTAGGTGCACAACAAGCCCTGCAATTTTCCTTAGTTGCACAGATTATGGTTGGTGTTCACTGTCAGTTCCAGACACATGCAAAGACAAAAAAAAAATACAATTCAGAGTCTAGTGTGCACTAGCCTCTATAATTAATTCATAAGGAAAATCATATGACAATGAACATAAAAATGACATGCAAAAGAGGGGACAGAATGCAACTGCTGCACTGATTATATGCTGATCGAAGCCTCTTCCCACCTTTTGTGATGCAGAGTTGCAGAATGCTACACAAGTGCACACTGCACACAAAGGTTATAAAAGGGAAAGAATGTTGTTGCCACACCAGGATGCTTGGAATATCAGCTACATTTGACATTTTCTGCTTTGAATCTCTCATTACCAAGGAACAGCAACCCACAGCAGCTCTTGGCACCATCAGTTGTTACCTGCAATGCATGATATACAACACATTTCAAGAACAGGAAGCTCTTGATCAGTTTTGTGTATACATGAACAGTATAACTGTCCTGGTGAACTTGTACAGCCCACAAACTAAATCTTGTGGAAAGTGTGGCCTGTCTGTCTGCCAAAGTGACTTTTCAGACAAAGACCATGGAAATGTTAGTTATCCCACACTCTTTAGCTTCAAGGATACTGCAACAATTCCTCAAAGTTATTCCAGCACTTGTGATGGATCACATGCATTTTTCACAGACACTACAGCAAAGAGCTGCCACCATGCATACGTTTTATAATCTGTGAGGTGTTTGCTGCAATGGATTTCACCTATGGCTGTTATAGCCCCACATGGCCCATAAGGCAAAAGTTACCATAAGAAAAAAGTCTACCATTTCATCAACTGCCAGGTAGTGTGTGGGATGCACATGGCTGTGCCACCTGTTTATCAGCTCAGCATCCTGGTAGTGCCTGTGATTTCCATATTTGACACAGATGTTCACTCTACCACCATTTCCTGAAAGGATGGATATCACACAGGCACTTAGCAATAAGTGCAGTATAAGTCACCAAACAACTCCACCAGTAATTGTATAAAAATGAGAAAGATGTCATGTATGACCACCCTCTCTCCATGTGCTCTCTTCCCATTACATTTTTTGGGAGATGTAGATTATGCACTTGAATCCTGGCTTATGACACCTGTATGGAACCCACAGGGAGTTGCAGAAGAAAGGTACAGCTCTGCCTTGTCTCAGGCCATACTGTCCTTGAGTGAGTGTTTGGCCTACTCAAAGTCTATTTCCATTACTTGGACATATCTATAGGGGCTTTGCAGTAGAACCCAGCCACTGTGTTAAGAATGTTTACTGCATGCTGCATATTGCACAATATGATTTTGTTTCCGTCCAGACCACCAGAACCTCTACCATGGCAAGTGGGATCCACCACAAATTGTGCAGCTTTTTCCCATGCAGCATCTGGAACCAGCAATAGTGGAGACAGCAATGGCAAATAGCTGATGGCAGAGCATAGCATCCACTTAGCCAGACTTGACACAGTACACTACATTGAGCACACATCAGATTGCCGAAGGTAGTTTTGGAGAATCTAAAATTATCTAAATACATTTGCTAAAACTACATTCATCTACAGTTGAGTTTGTTTCTTTCTTCACTGTTGAGCTACCTTGTAGTTGGCATATGTATGTTCTGGGGCTGTCACCTACATGATGAGTGTGGGGGGCCTCCCCCCCCCAAAAAAAAAAAAAACAATAACTTTTTTTGGAATGTTTTGGTGAACATTTTGTTATAGTTTTATGCCCAGCAAAACCATCTTTAATGATTTGACATGAATCCACTGCAGAGCAGGGAAAGTGGAGGTGTCTCATTACCAACAATGGGTGTTTATGAGCACTAAGTGACAGCTTAAAGTTACAAAGATAAAACTTGGTGCATGCAATGTAAACTATAGGTCTATGCTGTTCAGTGCATGGCCAACTCAGACTGCACAATAGCTATTCAGCATGGCCAACTCAGACTGCACAATAGCTATTCCCCGACACATCATACAGAAATGTTGACAGAGACACAGCAATTATCATATGCAGAGTGTTCTTTGGACAGAGGCACACAATGCTGGCTATAGCAGCTGGATGGGGATGGCCTGAGATGTAGGTGGCAACAGGTCATGCTTAACCATATGAATTGTAACCTTGCATGCAGAAGCATCTTCATCATGCATCTGAAGATGTGTTGTGTTGTATCATTTCTGTGACCCTAAGCTTGCATATGAAGGGGTTGTATATATTAGGCTATTTTGGGTCCTTGCCAGCTGTAGGTAGAATTTTTGGTTGTTTGTTTGTTTTTCCTTTCAGTAAGTAAGTAAGTAGAGTTTTTTTTTTTTTTTTTTTTGCCTTTCCTTGGTTGTGCTAGCACAGCTGGCTATGGGATATTACAGAGGATGTAGAACACTGGGTGTGCTGCTCACATCTCAACTGTATTGTACACTATATTTCCTGATGACATGATTGGTAAACCACAGCAGGAACCAGAAATAGTGCTGTCATGACTTGAGGTGCTAGGATAGCATGATCTCTGTGAGGCTGTTGAGACCCTTGAAAATGATGAGGCAGTACTGCATGACACTATGAGTGGAATCTGGACTGTTGTGCTCTTCCACATGATAGGGAAGTCATAGGTTCATAGCTACTTAATAGGCTATTGACCTATGAGGATCTTAAGACACCTAGACTGACTTGATAGTTTTTAGTCCTTATACCTTGTATACAAATAACCTAGTGAATGAAAGAACAAGGATATGTTGGGATATTTACATGTTTCTCTTATCCAAGAGAGACAGATGTGTTAAACTGATGGTGAATTTTTGGTTACCCATCCATTCATCCAAGTTACATTTGAATAAAGTAAGTGAAGTACTTTGTTTGTAGTGGAAGATAGCTCTGTAGAAGTGGTATTCTCTTTAATATCAACCTATCCCTCCAACACGTTCTATTTATTTAAAAAAAAAGAGACAGATCATTTCACTGGGTCTTTATGATATCATTAGACTTCTGAATATGTAATAGGTCTAACCTAATAGTGTCTGCTCCACCTGTACACACAAGGAGGCAGAAGTCACCTCTAAGTAGGTGCTCCCCTATTCTCCAACCTACAACTCGGACTCCGTGCTAAACTTGAGGCCTGTTACAACAAAATCTGCAAATTTGCAACCAATTCTAAGAACTGTTCCCATCACTGTCACTCCCTACACACCTTAAACTGGCTAGAACTCCACAACCACCTAAAGTACCTACAACTTACAACAGCCCACAAACTCATCTTTAAACCAGCAGAATGCCCCTCTCTTGCTAAATCTCTAACACCCTACACACCTACCCGTACCCTGAGATCCACAGGCTAAAACCTCCTGCATGTACACAAACCCATCCACCCAACTGGTAAACTACTACTATCCCACACTATAGCCAAACTATGGAACAATCTCCCCACACCACTACGTAATATACCTAACCACAACAATTTCAAATCCATGCTTCTCTCCCATCTCTCCTCCAAATGGGAATGTCCTTCACATGCTCCCACCTGAAACTCCCACACTACTAACTCCACACCTAAATCATCATTTCTTTGCCTACTTTAACTTAATTCAGAGATCTTGCTCAGAACACCTTTTCATAAATCTTTTGCATGCATGCCTCTGGCCTACCTTACTCATATTCTCAAACTTTCATTGTTTGTTTTTCTTATCCATTGTACCCATAATATTGTTTCCTCTGTAATATTGTTAATTTGTCTCTATTCATATGTATTTGTATGTCTGTTTGGGGCTTTTCCCCTCGGGTCTCCACTGAAAAAGGGTAATTCTTACCCAGCTGGACCAACCCAGTTAACAAATGCAAATAAATAAATAAATCTGTTTACTTGGCTAGTGCAGTGATCTCAATGGATCATTTGCAGGCAGAGCTCAGGTGAATACGATCAAATAAGAAATTAACAAAACATACTTACATAGATGCAAAAAGATGCTACAACAATTAGTTCAAGAAGCAGTTTACAATATTAGAACATTGATAGAAAAATGGAATTGTACTTAGCAGAGCTTTATGGATAAGATACAGCCATAATAACTGAGATAGCTTGTGCTACAGGGATAATAGGACATCATTATATAGAGTGGTATGATGGCATTATAAGAGACAAGTGAGAATAGGTGCTGGAAAGGATACCATGGGAATAAACCAGAGAAAAGGTAAAAGAGGAAATGGGGGAAGAGAAGTAGAAAGAAGAAGTATGAGAGAGATGCAAAGAGAAGAGGAAGTAGGATGACTGAGATGCAGTAAGTAAGGGGATGACAAGATGAGATAAGGAAGGATGAAACTGGGATAAAAGGGTGTGAGAGAGCTGACAGGTTCATGACACGTGTCTGATTGAGTGCAGCTGCACTTTGTTTGAATGAAGTGAGGGACAATGCTTTTACAAAATCTGCATAGTTTTTATGAATAAGGCCCTTAATTTTTTAGTGAGAAATCATTGTGGTCTTTCCAGTTGTGTTAAGTGTTCGGACAAGTACATAACTAAAGGGCCATTATACTCAATGAAGAGCCTGAGTGCAGAGTACAATTGGGCAATTACATCCCTGAATTGGGATGCAATAGCTTTAGATATAAGCTGTAGAATGAAAACTGGTTTCATTACATCAGTTTGTATATGGTGATCAAAGGACAGTTCATTGTTGACAGAGGCTCCCAGGGCCCTAACTACGGATTTAATTTTCAGTGACATGTTGTCAATGTGATAGCATAAAGGGAAGTCAAGCTTGATGAAAAATGTGATAATATACATTTTGACATTTAGTTTTAGACCATTGTTTTGGCACCAGCTATTTGTTTGTGGCAGGATCTCTAGGAGGATCTTGGTGTCCTTTGGGAAATTCAAGATGGCTCCAAGCTTGCAGTCATCTGCAAACTCAGTCTGCCACACAGCCTTATCATTAACATTGACCTTCAAGAAATAAACGCTAAAGAGAAGTGACTGAAGGACTGACCGCTGGTGTACTCTGCTAGTGACAGGTCTTTTGGTGGATGCATAGCTACCTACACTAACAACCTTGGTTCTATTTGTGGAACAATTTGCTATCCAGCAAGTTATACACGTTTTCACATGTAGGAGGGAAAGTTTATCTACAATACCTGAGTGTGGGATGGTGTTGAACACTTTTGCAAGGTCTAGATATACAGTGTGCATTGTTTTACCTCATCCATTGCTTCAGTAACTTTTTCAAAGAAGTCAGTCAGGTTAAGTAGGCAGAGCCTGCTCTCAGTGAATCTGAACTGGGTTGTATTGAGTGTCTGTAGGATTACCAACATCCTTACATATTAATTCCATAATGATTCTTTCCATAATGTTACAGATTTGAATGGTCGGGCGTATTGGTCTGTAGTACCTGGGAGCATTAAAGCCGCATTTTTGTGCTAGAGAATGTCTGTTGCTGTCTTTTATTCTGGCATGAAGCCTGCTTTGAGGCTGTTATTGAATTGCTTCTGTAGGGGATCAAACAAGTTATACTTGCATGGTATGTTATCTGTTCCTTCAACAGTGCTTTAAGATCTTATTCTTGGGTGATTTGAGTAGGAATATCATCTGAGAATATTGGAAGGGAGAGGTGGTGAATACAGAGATAAATCTGTCTGCTACTAGACTGGCTGTGTCCTCTAGGTGTGAGCATGTGATATAATTTACTGTTTAGCACTGCACAGTTATGGACATTGTCTATAACATTCTTAACATAAAGAAATAAAGCTTTGTGGTTATCCTTTACTATTTTTAACTCATATCTGGCTTTGTTTGATTTGATCAGGGTCAAGAGTTCCTAGTTTACTTTATTAAGGGTATTTTTGGAATCACTAAAGTTAGAGTTTATTTTTGTGTGCAGTAAGGTATTTTTTATTATACAGCATGCTTATATTTGCATTGCATTCATTTCTAAGCGTGACAGATGAGTCTGCGAGGCTATTTTAATGTGCATAAAATTTGGCAATGAATAAGTCTGCATAAGCAGTAATGTCATGAAGATGGAAGAGGCTTTTGAATTTAGCAAGGTCATCACTCAGTTTTAATAAATTAGCCTTTACATTATCTGTGAATATGAAGTATTGTAAGATACTTCAGGCTTTTATGTATATATGATTGACTTGTAGTCTGATTTGAAATAGAAGGAAGTTATATTTGTGCCATATTATTAATGACTAAATTCAGGATTTTATTGATCTTAACTGATCCATGGAGTTTGTATTGATGAAGTCCAGAAATCTCTGAATACATGTTTAATGTGTATAAACCTCCAAGTTTATGGATGGGCAATTGATGCTTCCTTGGAAAATGTTGTTTGGCTTAATACATTGGGACTCCATACTTGTTTGATAGGAGGCATGGGCTAAGAATGACATAGGTGGATTCCTGCAGTTAGCTAAGTATTTTGTGAACAGTAAGTTGGATGTGGAGGGACTCCACATTACTATTTTGGCTAACTAGTATGGAGAGGAAGTTTTTTAACAATATGGAGACACTATCTCTTTTAGTATCTTTGTCTAATGTGGTGGGTCTGAATATGTGATAGGCATTGAAACAATATTCTGACAGAGTGCTGTTAATTGTCTTGAACCAGGTCTTTGTAATGTTGCATATATCAGTGTTTTCTTGGGTAAGTAGTGCTTTTTCTTTTTTTTTTCTTTGTTAAGGCTCCTAGCATTGAGCAGCAATACCTTAAAGTTATACAGATACTGTTTATTTATGTTGTACGCTTTAGAAGACTAACATTGTTTAAAAAGCCACTATGGGGGTATAGACAAGGGTTTTCCTAATATATGAAAGCCTGGGGAGGTGCAGCGCATCACTGGTAAAGCAGCTGGGACTGTCTACTGTCACTTTCTAGGCTGATGCATATTGTAACCTGATTGAATGACACCAGATGCAAAGTCAGTTGTTGAAATTAATAATCGTTTGTTTTGTTCATCAAGTGGTGCAATCAGTCTAATACATTTTAGGTGGTATTGATGAGACTTGGGATGCAAACCATATTACCCCACCTGGGCATCATAGCCCATCTTGACATTTGCACATTTAAAGTCTGCATATTTCAATCTCATCTGTTGTATTCATGAATAACTGAAAGAAGCTGTGAAAATCTGTTAAGAAATGTGATTTTTTTATTTCTTTTTCTTTAGCTGAGTCACCGCTGCTGGTGTTAATTGGATATTAAATCCTTTTGTTTGTAACTACTTTCTTGTCCATAGGAGATTGTTTTGTATTAGTCCGGAATTTTCTAAACCAGAAGTTCACAGACATTTTGATAAGGAGCCTCCTTTACCATGTCCAGGTTTAGGTCAGGGACTCAATATACCAAACACATTAGGTCATTAAGCACATTAGCTTATGCGTACATGTATTGTAAATTTAATATGTAATATGTAAATCACCTTTGTCAAGGAAAAATGCAATGAAAAAAAGCTCACATCCATGATATTATGGGGAATAGTGAGGAAAAAAGGCACTGTATCCACCATACTCATCACTACATTTTTTATAAAACACCAAGAACTATGAAGAGATGAGATAGAACTTAACATTTAGCTCTGAGGCATGCATAATTGTGAAATAATCAAGAGAAATATGGACAAAGCAAAGGTACGTGGTGGATTTAAACAGAAGCAAAAATACATTTAATGAGATTCCTCTTGAAAAATCTGCTTTGTCTCGATTGCAACCAGACCCAAGTTTCTGTATTTGGGAAGATAGGTTGAAACAAATGGAAGGAGGACTGTTAAATGTTTGACACTGGAGATCTGCAAAAATCATCTTTTAGTGGCAGCCAAAACTTTGCAAGTGGCAACTGTCCAAATGGGTTCTTCACTGCTAGGTCTGTAGCCAGGTCATTAAGGCTTTCCTGCTCTGTTATCAGCAATCTGTCTCTACCTGTTTGGTTACAGGTAAAACGAATCCTCACCAAATAGTTGCCTTAGTTTTCTGGGTGCTCAGGAATGTACTCCGTCAGATATTCCTGCAGTATTGTTAGGTGTGTAGAAATAACATGCTGGACAGTGCCAACCTGATAGCCATTGTCTTGTAATAACTCTACCTGTGTTGGAAATGAAAAAAATAGTCATTATTGCAGTCATGGAGACCACTTTGTGGTTTGTAGTAAAAAAAACCCCGCAGCTTTCTTACTATGGAGTTGTTATTCTAATAACACTGCACTGATGCATAGGGAGCATTCTGTCTTTCAGACATGTCTGCCAGATAAAGTCAGTAATGCAATCTGCTATGTATCATGGAAATGTTTGGCATTGAACAGATCCAGTGTCAACAAGTCATATATATAACTCAGGCATATGTTTATCAACCAGAGGAAAAGTTCTGGATGATAATAAAAATCAGAAGGAATTTATGTAGGAGGGGAGAGGGAAAGAGATATATAGGATAGGCTAATTCTCCCCATACAACAGTGTGTTTTAGGGATACCTCATTTGAAAGGATGCTTTAAAGCTACACAGTTAAGGCTTTTATATATAATTCCTAGTTATAAATCAAAGTAGAAAGCGTGATGATGTAGAGGTGGGGGAGTTCAAGATTTAAAGAGAGACTAGGGTTTTGGATACAAGCCCTTAAGGAAAATAATAACAACCATGCAAAATAGTATACTTATAAAGTTATTACAGCAACAAGGAAAGAGGACTTTAGTAATAGGTATGTCAGGAAGTAGGGTATAAATGATAGAAAAGAGGGGCCTGGAATGTTCTAGATAAAATTAACAAAAGAACCACGGTATTGTGGCCATATAACTTGGTAGGGAATGGTAATAGAGTGGATGAGGCTAAGCACAAGTTCAGACTGCAAGTAAGAGATTGCCTTTCCTTTCAGAAAGTGATAATAGCGCATGGGCAAAGAGAATGGCATAACAGACTGATTAGTAAAAGAGCAGCTCTGCTAGAATTTTCAGTTGAGTCTTTAACAAAAGCTCCTGTTTAAAAGAGAATAATTAGTAGGACACATACAATATTGCATGATTAGTATAAGAATCAATCAGAGAAGGTCTGACACGACTGAGAAAAAAAGAGTAGAAAGGCAATTTATAAAGGACCAATGTGAAGAAATATGTAATGTTCCTAAACGCACAGCAAAGAACAGAAGGCTTAGTATTTCTGCATGGAAGTGTTTACATAGATATTGTTATATCCAAAGTAGACTTCAGAGGCCTTTCTTCATGTACTTAGCGAATGCTGGAGGTGTGATGAGGAAGACACAAAACTGGGAGAATGTTTTTGGGACTGTAATGATTTGTAAGATTTTAAATTTTTTCTACAGATACATTGATGGATGTGTTGTCGAACAAATTATTGTAACAAAGTAATCATTCAATTGAGGTAGGATATATGATCTGAATTGTCTAGACATTGAAATACATTACTAAGTTTAATGCTATTGCTGTCAAAAACAATTGCTATAAAATGTAAATCAAAATTTAAATAAACTGTAATTAAAGTACTGAATATTATAAAAGAAATAAAAGAACTTCAGGTGGAATCTTTAGTAGAGGGAAGGACCAGCTGTTTTAGAAATAAATGAAATTTGTGGGAAGAATTTATGCAGAATAATGTTCAGGAAGAGGAATGAGGTTTTAGAGAAGACAGGAAATTAAAGTTTGGAGTGAATGAAAAATTAATATTATGAGTATTGTATGGCACTAGTAATGGAAACTGTTATTATGGTTTGATTTATTTTATATTCATGTATGAACGTCCATGAAAAAGATTTTAATTTGATTATTTAATAAATATGTTTTAAGAAAAAATATAAAATGCACACTTTATCTCATAATTCAAAGAGATGTGGTGGCACTTGTCATTTGTATAACAAACAGACCCCTGTATGAGGAAGTAACTGACTATGTTTGCCTTTCATTTCTTCATATAGTACAGCAAAATGTTAAACGTTAACTGGCTGTATCATGATGAAGATCACTAGTTTCACAGCTTCTAACCAAGATGCTTTGGAGATTAAAGCTATTCAATTTGCTGCAAATGTTTCTCCATGGATAAAGTAGTCACTGCGCACAGCAAGATGGGACATGATGTGCAGCCTTATGTCAAGACGGCTGTGCCATCCAGTCATTGCCTGTTCTCCATCACTACAAAGCTCTACAAAGACCTTCCTCTATAACAAATATATTCAACGTGCTGAATATTGCTTCTGCAGTCACTTTTAAAGGCAGTTGGCTGACAACATAAGAATTGTTCCACCAAGTGGGTAGCTGAGATGTAATGGGCATATAGAAGGAGCTGTGTTGCATTAGCAGAGTCTGCAATGGGAAGTACATACACCACACACAGCAGGCATATGTTAAGTGCTGCAACAAATAGTATCTTCTGGATACACTGATGCTTTGTATCACAGCACTGTGGAGCACATTCTAGACTAATTCCAGTGGTTTCATGCACCTTACTATTTGTACTCTTCTGTTATCTCAGTGACCAAGTAGCTTTAATGCAAGCTTTCTGAATCATACTTAGCACCGCCTCTTTTCTATCTAGTAAAATCTTGAATTTAGGCTACTCTAAATCCCAATAAAATATGACATTTCACAGAATTTGACATTTTAGACTGGGTCACTGAGTATGCTTTTCTTATAGTTACCATTTCTACTTCTGCCTGTTTGCGTTGGTGTTCTGTATTTATAATCTAGTTTTATTCTGCTAATATAACAACACACATAATTGTTGTGGATTCAGCAAAATGATGAGTAAGTAACTTAATAATTGCCAATATAATTCACAGAATTTCTGCTAATGAACATTACATTTCATTGTAGTACATGGAGTACATTTATTATGCTCTGAAATCTGGAAAAATACAAATTTGTTAAGCCTCTCTTTTTTTATACAGAGCTCAAAAAGTGGCTACCACCAAATAATAACAGAAGCATTTTCAGAAGTTTAAAAGCTGTAATAAACGTTGTTCTCTCTCTCTCTCTCTCCCATACACAGAAATACAGACACACACACACACACACACACACACACACACACACACACACACACACACACACACACACACACACACACACACACACACTCAGCCCACACATGCATAGCAAAAAAAGTAACAAAATGATGTATTGAACACTATTTAAAGCTGCTTGTTCATTGGAGGCACATTTAACTTCTGGATGCTGTCTTTGTGGCAGCACTAAGTGTTAGAGTGTATTTAACAGTGCATAAAAGGTTAAATGTAATTCTGTTACAAATATGCAAAATAAATATGGAATAAAATAAAGCTTGCTTAAATGTAGAAATAGAGTTTAGTAATATGTGATTAGCATCCATACTAAATGACTGTGGCTTGAAAAAATAAGGAATTTGCTTAATGGACATGTTTCTCTACAAAATCAGCAAAGAATGTATGCATTTCACACTGTCAGCAAGAAAGCTGGCCTCTTACAAACTTAGCAAAAATGTAAAAAACAGGATGTATGCATTTCACATTGTCAGTAAGAGCAAAAATGTAAACAAAAAAAACAGGATGTATGCAGCTTCTTTAGAGAATGGACAACAGCAAAACAATCTATCATATGACATTGTTAAGCAAGGAAGTTTGAATGGTGCTTTTATCAAGTCAGCATTTTGCACAAGGTGTTTCCTTAAAAGACAATATCAGTATTATTTCTCTACAGGATGAAAATATGTTTTTCTGCAAACACCAGCAAACAGATCTTCTCATCCAAAGTCCAAAATAGAGTACCATGGAGAAAAACAACTATAAAGAGACTATAGCAGATAACATTGTTAGAGATATTTTTTGTATTGTATCTCTCATATCATCCATGCTGTTTGAGAAGTAAAGTAGTACAGTGTAACTAAAGCTGCAACAGTAGTACGTGTGGTTTGTTTATAAAAAGTTATTGGTTACTGCTCAGTGTTTGGTGCTGCATCAGTGTACACTCTGCAAGTTTCTGCAGGCAACAGACTGTAAATGCAATTATAATTAGACTTTGATTTCAGCAGAATTCAGCCAGCAAGACCTAGTGTCTTAAGAAGACTTTGGATCCATTACAGTAACAGCACCTTATAATTAATAACACCTTGATAATTAATTTTTCACTAAATATTTTACAGCTTTCAAAGCCATAAAACAGTTAGCAGTCATATCTTTTTCACTGTAATTAGCAGTGCACTGGAACAGCTAAATCTTCATGTAGTGCAAAGAGTTATAGTCTGGTCTCTCCTATCATAACTCAGTTATTTTATTGGCATTGATATCAATATTCAGCTTTCAAGTTTCACTTAACTCTGCTCTCAAGGTGCATTTCTTGATATCTGTGTCTCAGACAGATTGGTTATGGTCAGAGACTTGATCAGAATCCTTTATATTTTAATAATTAGAAATTAGTGGTTTTGTTCATGCTGAATATAGTTGGAGCAAACTAAAGCCAGTGACTCTACTTTCATCCCATACTGTGCAAATATGAAACGTGATCTTATTTTACGGTTTACAGTTCTGGGGCTGTAGGGACCCATTAACAGTCTGACAATTTTTATATACAGCCAGTCTGCATGCTGCAGCCTTAACTGCAATTGGTGCAAATGAGGCAAAGATCCACACAACATGCTATGTTGATGTATAAATTCATACTTATTTTTTTCTCTTAATGCCTCCATATCGGTAAAGGCTTGTAATTAAACATTACTTAAAATAACAGTTAACTGATACTGTTGGCAGTCATTAAAATCTGCTTCACTAATATTCACATAATGAATATATTTAATGCAGTATAATAAAATTACATATGTAGAAGTCAGTAAATATGCCATTTCCATCAGGTGAACATCATAATAAGGTAAATAACATCAACATAATTTTCATTTTTCCCTTTGACCCAGTCAGTGTATCTTTCAAGTGCCCAAAGTGTAATTTCCTGACTGCCAGTTGGCCAAAGCTCAAAACATTGACAAAGGAGACATGACTATTACATTCCATAGGAAATTACTGCTGGTGCAGTTTTTAAAAGTGCACTCTCTGTGATTTATTTGTTTAGAGATATTTTTCCTTTCTTCAAGTTGGTGCGACCACAGAGTTAGAACATATAAGTTTTGGGGGAGGGGCTTGTCCCCTTGCAAAAAACACTTGGAACTCAATTTTTTCTCTTTTGAGTTTTGAGCATTTGGTTTCAATGTATTGATTCCTTGGCATTTTGGCATTTGAGTTTCTATATTTGAACCACTCCAGTTATTTTGCATACCGGGAGCATACCTTGAGTCCATGACTAAAACTATATTTTACTCAATAAAAAAGCAGATCTGGAAGAATTACATGGCTCACTGCCAAATCAAATAACTCTCACAACTTTTAGCATTTCTTAGGTTAAGGTGCAATGGTCCTAATAACCAAAATTCACATTCAGAATATCTTCTGTCACACTGAGAAATGCCTACAGTAACAAAACTTGACCATATACGTAAATGAAATTAAGGATGAAACTGTAAAGGTGTAAAAATCTGATTCACAACTATGTGAGATTTGATGGGTCTATATTATAAAAATGAAGTTTTACAACTTCGAACACCATATGGGCGACACCATATGACCGAAGCTGCACCCCCCCACTCCCCCCGCTACTTAAATATACAAACTCCTACGGCGATCTCTGTTCACACTTGCTAGTTTTTAAATATTTGACCATTTAGTGTTGCCCATATGGTGTTCAAATATTTAAAACTTTGTTCTTATAATATAGACCCAGATTTGATGGCTGATTACTTCTCAAAGCAAACACTCTGGAACTATAGCACACTGACATTCCCTTACAAACCTGTCTATGAAATGAGATAGATGGAAGTTTGGGGAGTGTTTCCCCTATATTACACTAATTTGTATAAATGTTCATTCCAAATGTTTTGATTACAATTTATTGTTTCTTGAGGGGCCCACTTTAATGTTATGCACTGGCAAGGTACTTTGCCCAGAGTATAACTTGTCCACAAATCCTTATCTAAAACATGAACACGGAAATGTCTTCCTCTTCCAGTAATTGGTGGTTGATGACAGATGGTATTTGAAATATTTATAATGGAAAACAGTCTAAATAGAATGCTGCTAATGTTAAACTGATAAAAAACAGATAATACAGTACTTTCGCATTTCATGATGTCATGAAAAATCAAAACAAAACTATATTATTTATAAAAAAAAATCACATGAAAATTATACATAGAGTAACAGTAAAACAAAACAAAAAATATCTCAAAGCAAACATCTGAAAACTGATCAAGTGAAATATCACCGACTTTCATAAAATTTGATAAAAAAATCATTGACAATCTCTCAAGAAAGGATTTCAGTTTTAAAAGATGTAGATTTATTCATGATCATATTATTGCAGTCCTCCTCCATTGCTCAAGTTTGGGGAAGGAAATTTAATAATAATAATAACAATGCTGCCTCTAATGATAATAATGCTGCCTTCAATCACACTGCCTCAAACAGAGTTAATGACAGTACTGATGGGGGTACACTTCAGCAGGACAATAGGTCAATTAATGAAACCCATGTCCCTTTAGAGGTGGACCCTCTTTGCTGGTCCAAACAGATACGGGCGAAACAATACAACAATCAACAACGCAACAATCAATGGCAATTGAGATGACCAGGGCAACCCACACAGAGAGGTCAGTCTCAGAGGCAGAACTGCAATTATTGGAATTCATATTGGAAATGTATAGTGCCCTTAATATGCTTTATAATGAGTCACTTGATCTGAGTGGTGAATTTGAGCAGATTGAGAATTTAAGTTGTAAGATTATCACAAATCAAAAAGGAAACTTTAAAATATTTAATTTTTCAACTTACCCGATTGATTCTGACTGTGATGACTTGTTTGAGAGTAGGTTTATATTTATCCCTACTAAATGAGCTAATTTAGCATGTGTTTGATGGATTTAAAACAGTATACTCACAAGCTGAATTTTAAGTTTCTCTTTGGTGATGTATCTGACAACATGAACCTGCTTAGGATTTCAAGCATGTTCAATCCACCTGTTCATCTGACTGTTATGGTTTTTGAAAAAAACATATGTGAACTGGACATTCATGAAGCTTTGAGTAATAAAATTAGAGCACACAATATGCCCAAAAATTTACATGAGAATGACCTTAAGTTATTTTTTGAATTAAGTAAACACAATCTTAGGTTCATGAAATCTGATAAAGCATGTGAGGTGGTTGTAATGGATAGAAAATATTATATTGAAAGAAAGTGTTTAATGTTGTCTGAGGAAACCTATGATAGTTCATCCCTGAATTAAATTACTATATCTTATACAAAAATCAGAAATACATGAAATGTGTTTATTGAGCACCAAATTGATTTGGATGAATTTAACTTTTTAAATATTTTGTCTCCTATAATCCCCACTATTTTTGGCATCCCAAAAATTCATAAAAATTTACATCAACCACCCATGAGACCTATAGTGGATGCCAGGAGGTCCATTACTTACCCCTGCACTAAGTTTTTGGATTTAAGGTTAAAACATTTGGTCACGAGAGAATTTCATTTAAGTAAAGATTTCTGGGACTTTTTAGGTAAAATGAACAAAGCTGACTTTAATGAAGGGGTATTGTTTATGACAATTGCTATCAAAGATCTTTATTCCCCATGATTTCAGTTTAGCATGGTTTATGAAATACCTTCTTGATAATGGTATCCTACAGGATTCTGTTAACATTTATGAAACATTGTTAGAAATGTTGTTAAAAATAATGTTCTCATGCTTGAATGGAAATATTACGTACAATGGACTGGGGTGGTGATCGGCTCAGTGTGTGGTGGCCTTTTCGCCAATATTGTAATGCTACAATGAGAGAAGACGTTCTTGTTTAATTCTGAATTTATGGCAGCTTGTAAATTGTACACTCATTTTTAGATGACATATTTGTTATATGGGATGATGATATGGAATAGTTGTCTGAATTTATAAGATACATTAACCAGACCACCAAATTTTTAAAATTCTCTTATGAGGTAACAAATCAAGTATTGCATATTTAGGTATTTTGCTTGGTAAGGATTTAATTAATAAGAAATTTCATTCACAAATATATCATAAGCTGACAATTTATAATGGGTACCCACATTTTAGTAGCTTGTACCCTTTTCCACAGAAACATGCTGTTGTGAAAGTACAATTTGTTAGGGCAGCACGAATAGTGTCTATATTTAAAGACTTTTTAGATAAATGTAACACCATAAAGAATATGTTTTTAGCATGGGGTACACAATTTTACTTTTGACTGAATTACTATATGAGGTTATTAATAAAAGAGAAAGAACATTTTATAAACCTATTTTGATCTATGGTCAAGGTAGGGTGAATGGTAACGGAATCGGCATCTTGTCTGAAGATTGTAATAATGGTTTATCAACTCTTGAATTCAGTGATTGTGTAGGGAGACAAGTAGCTGTTGTTTCTTATAATAATTCATTAGTTACCCAGTATAATGCAGATAGTTATACTATTAGGAACATTATTGAAAAAACTGGGTAATTTTTATGGAAGATAAGAAAGTCTTGAACAGGGTAGGTCAGAAACCACAGGTTACATATAGAAGGGGTAGTAATTTAAAATCTATAACTGGGAGGTTTGGGTCAAAAACTATAACTCATTTGCAAATAAATTCTAGTGTATCATATGCATAAATGCAAATGTTGTCCCATATACCATTGTATTATGGTGTGTAAAGATTTTAAGATTAATAACATGAATTTGCAAGTAACAGTTTTTTTTATTTTTTGATTGTTGCTCCACTGGTATTGTTTATGTAGCTCTATGTCAGCTTTGTCCTGCCTATTATATAGGGTAAAATGGAGTGTAGGCTTAGAGACCATGTTAGTGAACATTTATATGATATAAAAAAAACGAAGTTGTCTAATGCTTTAGCAAGACATATAGAAGGGCATCCCGATCATGTATTTAAATTTGTTATTGTGGAAAAGCTGTCTAAAAATTGACATGAGGGCCATGGACATTACATTCAGAAAAGTGTGAATTGTATTGTCAGCTTTATTTAAATGTATGTGTGTGGCCCAGCCTAAATGAACAAATAGCTGTTAGCTATGTTAGCTGTTTGTTAAAACATAAGTATTTAGAAAGGTGATATGTTTAATTACATATTTATTGTAAATTGTATTTTATATATTTATGAAAGTGATGGGAAATGATTAAGGGTTTATATGGTATTTTGTATAGCTGTTATATGTGTGTGTATAGCTTTAAATGCAGTTGACTGCATGGGAGGCTCAGCTGTCAAGTGATTTGTGAACCTTTTGTAAATGAATGGAGGTTTTAATGCATTGGATCTGATGAAGTTTTAAGAATAATAAAATGAAAATGCTAATCTTAATTTAAATTGTATGATTATTTGGAGTTTTAATTTTGGTGCTTGTTAATTTGTCCTGTCAGAATCTCTGCAGACCTTGTGTTTGGTTTGTTTTTGGTTTAGTTTGTGTTCTGGATTTATTATTGCAGTTTTATTGTAATGCAAACAAGACAATCAATTATCCAAGAACCTTGAACAAGGGGATACATTTAAATGAATACTGTGAAACTAGGGATACGTTTGTAGACTGAATCTACAACCTATCTGGAAATTTGCAAATTAACTGTAGGTTGTCCTAGAAGCACAAGATATGTAATCACACAAAACAAACAAGTATATAGATTCATAACAATAAGCTGCAATACCAGCAAAAAATTAAGCCATGTGAATTAGTATAGATATACAAGACTTGCTAGGAGCTTTAGCAGACTTTACAGTGCTAGAAACAGAGCCCTTGAAAGAAGCCAGTTTGGACATTAAAGTGGATTACAGACAGTCTTTGCCAAACAACAAGTTCTTAGTCCATTCTACAAGTACATTATTATCTTACATCAGCTAATGCACAGAGCAGGAAATTAATACAGTAAAGAGTTATAGTGCTTCACAAAAGTCCAATAATAGCAAACATTAAGTAACTGCTGCAAAGCCTAATAGACAATTTTAACAAAGACAAACAATTTTTGTTTGTTGAAAACAAGCCATCTTCTTATAAAAAGTAATGAATTTGCTTACAAACTGGCAGAAATCATAAAATTGTATAATATATTGACTCATGTTTACTTCTGAAGTGAAGCAGTAATAAAATAATTTAGTAATAAAATAATTTAGTAGATTATAAGAAAAGCAGTCCGGGTCTGAACTTTCTGCAAACAGCTAAAGTTAACTTTGAATATGTGTCTACCTGTTTGAGCCAATATTCATTTTCCCCTGGAGAGCACTCTGCTTTGGCTTCTAAGCAGCCCCCCCCCCCCCACACACACTCATCTTCCACTTTCTCTCTTATTCCCTTCTGTTAGAAAATAGTATCCATAACTGATCAATACTGTGTGTTTGTTAATTTAAACTGAGACCACAGTAGCCTACTAATACAAGGTTATCCTGTTTTTCCACTTGAGAAATGGTTAAGAAATGACTTACAGTTTCAGAGCAGTCCTTGGTCAAGTGTGATTGTTTCTTAAACACAAACTTGTCTTTGCTTTGGCTCATTAGCAGCAGTACAAAGAACTGCCTGCTCACACCCTTGTTCTCCCCTCCCCCTTCCCTGTTTATTACCTTAAGACAATCCCAGGCAGGCACCATTTTTAAAACTACAACCACCCTTGTCATTATCATATGTTCATTTATCAGTTAACTCTGTTACCTGATTGTTTCCAGCCCCCTCATAAGAGCAACTAACTCCCCACCCTGCCCCCTATTACCTCCCGCCCCCAGTGGTCCCACCTTTATTACGCTTACAAACTCCTCCCATCTTTCCAATAGCCAAATACAGCACTAACCCAGCACTGCCTCCTCCATCTTCCCATTACTATCACACCTCCTCAACTAACATGTACAAGCATACCTTACCTATGCTCACTGCATGCACTCTCCTTGCATATCTTACATCCTACCAAAGCTCCATCATTCCCTCACTCAACCACTACCACTGTACTACTACTCACACCACCACTCATGTCTCACCCTCACTCAGCTCCCCTCCCACCAACTCAAGAACTATCCCTATGCACCCCCCACATATTCTACCAACTAGATTACTCAAACATAAAACATCCCTACAACTTAACATAGTAACCCTCCCACCATACCTATTACCCACAGAGCACAATCATAAAGTTTCCCTTATAAACAAACACATTCAAAAACTGAGAAAACTAATAACCTCATGCATATCAAAACTAGCCCTAAGTGGAGACATCCACCCCAACCCTGGCCCTATCATCTCCAACCCCAATCCTCATAATCAGACTAGAAAGCACAACTTCTCCCATATTACAGCCAATAGAAAGCCAAGTGACTTCCTTCTACTAAGCCTAAATATTAGAAGTATATCCAATAAAGTCCATGAACTCCATGCCACCATAGACTTGTACTCCCCAGATATAGTCATCCTGACAGACACCTGGCTAAAACCTCACATTACCAGTGAGCAAGTACTCTCTACAGGTTATGGCATACTAAGAGTAGACCGGCTAAACAAGAAAGGAGGCGGTGTAGCTATAATATTTAAACAGCATCTAAACATCCAGATCTTAAAATCATCAGCTCCACAAATAAGCAATGAAGAAATAATATATACCAACCTCAAAATAAACCAAAACAAAACCATCAATATAATTGGATGCTACTTCCCACCTGGCCAAAACATCCCTCCACTAGAAAACCTCCTCAGCTGGTCTACCCACCATCTCCCCCAAGAAACTATCATTTTAGGTGATTTCAATATTGACTGGCAATCCTGTTCTGGCAACCATCCAACCCATCATGTAAACCTTCATGGCTTCACCCAACTAGTCCAGTCGCCAACCAGGATAAATAAAAGCTCCAGCAAGCACACTACCCTGGATTGGATACTAGTCAGTAAGAGCCCCCAGTCATATGTAACAGGCTGCTTATCAGATAGCCTCAGTGATCACTCCGCAACATTCCTACTCAAAAAATACCTATACCAAGCTAAACCTGTCATCTACCGTCAAATACATAAAAAACTAAACTTTAACCCACTCACATTCATCTCATCCATCAAAGAATGTAACTGGCATCCTCTAAAGTACCTCAGTCTTGATGACGCAGTTGAATTTTTTAATACTGCCTTCCTGAGCATCCTTAATTACCATGCCCCCATAAGACTTTCCAGAATCAAAGCACAACCCTCCCCATGGCTACAGAAAACCACTAAGTCAGAAATGAAAAACAGGGATAAAGCCTGGGAGCACTGGTGCAAAACCAAAACCCCCTCAACTAGACAGAAATTCCTAGAACTACGTAATAGAGTCAAAAAGCTAATAAAACAGGACAAATTCCAATACTACCAGTCTGCCCTAGACTCCTCCCAACACAGCCCCAAACAATTCTGGTCCTCCATAAACTCCATCCTCCACCCAGGTAAAGTCAGTACCCCTCCTCCTAACATCCCTCATTCCTTAGAAAATATTGCTACCTCATTCAACACACACTTCACACAAACCATACTATCAATAGTTAAACAACACAACCTCCCTTCCCTCCAACTCACACCTTCAACTAGTAATCTCCCCACTGCCTTCTCTTTTTCTCCTGTATCTACTTCCAACATAAAAAAAACTCTTAACTAAACTTAAGCCCACCAAATTAGCAGCAGACAACCTCCCAAGTGAAAACCTACAAATCGCAGCTGAGGCTCTGGCCTACCCAGTATCCATCTGGATTAACTGATCTCTGTCAGAAAGTTATGTTCCCACACTGTGGAAAGTATCGCATATAATTCCCCTCCACAAAGGCGGAGCCTCCACAGAACTAACCAATTACTGCTCCATAGCTATTCTCTCTCCACTCTCGAAAATACTAGAGAGATGCATACACACTCAGGTCTCAGACTACCTCCTTACTAACAACCTCCTTTCCAATACTCAGCATGGTTTCCGACCAAACCATAGCACCACCACTGCCTTACTCTCCTTTACTAACACTATCCTTCAGCATAAAAACAATGGCTATCTCTCCTCTGCTACTTTCCTAGACCTATCTAAAGCATTTGACATGGTCCCACACAAACAACTTATCTCTGTCATCAATAACCTATCCTTCTCACAATCAGTCACCAACTGGTTTCAGAGTTACCTGTCTGACCGCCAACAATCCGTTGTATGGCAGAATGACATATCTCCCCAACTACCTGTCTCCGTAGGGGTCCCCCAAGGATCCATCCTTGGACCCCTACTCTTCTCTGTTTTCACCAATAATCTAGCCTCTGCCACCAAACATGGCACACTCATACAATATGCAGATGACTCAACCATCATCTGCTCAGCCAGTCCCTACCCAAACTGCAAAAAGTCACACAGGAAGCCTTTTCCTCTGTTGAAGCTTGGTTATCCGATGCTCAATTAATACTCAACCCAAACAAAACTAAACTACTCATCTTCCAACCCACCAAACATACTCAAAACAACTCTCACTTTAACATCACAGCAAAAGACAACACCACTATATACCCTACTGAACACACCAAATTGCTAGGCGTGGAAATAGACAATAAACTAAAATTTGACATTCACATATCCATGACCATAAAAAAAGTCCACAAAAAACTAGGAGCGTTATACAGAAATAAGCAACTTCTCACCAAAGCAGCAAAGATTTCAATAGCAAATTCTCACCTTATCTCCAGCCTACTTTATGCATCTCCAATATATACCAACCTAAGGCAATGCGATCTAAACAAGCTACAACAAAATCGCCAAATTTGCCACAGGGGCATCCTACCTTAGTCAACACTGTCTCTCACTTGCTGAACTGGGCTGGCTTGAACTCCTCACCTCCTTCAATGGTATCAACTCTCACTCACCCACAAACTAGTAAACCATCCACTAAATGTCCCATCCCTCCAGAATCTACTCCAACCCTATCGCGCCACCAGACCACTAAGATCCAGCAACAAAAATCACTTGCAGATCACTAAAGCCAATAACTCTGCTGGTGAAGCACTATTCTCTTGTGCCATAGCCAAATTATGGAACTCCCTCCCACCCACAATTACCTCCATACCATCATGCACCCACTTCAAAACTTTACTAAAAGCACACCTAAAAACATGCTGGCTATGCCCTTGCAACTCCCACTATAATATCACCCACCCCATCCAACCACTACCTTTCTTTCCACTCCACTAACTACCTTGATTATAGCAAGCTCAGATGCTCATAAGCCTAGTACTTATTATACAGCAGGAACTTCTTATTGTAACATTTGTTAATGTCTGTTATGTACTTCACAGGTAAAGATTGTAGTTGTCTACTGATGACTATGTTCTTCATCTGTAAATATGTTGTAAGTAATTGCTATGTAAATTGTTAATCGCTATGTAATCCAATGTAACTACTGTCTGTTTATTTTAACTGTGGAGCTTTTCTTCCCAGGCCTCCACTGAAAATGGACCTAAGTCCAGTCGGACACTCCCGGTCAACAAATATAAATGAAATAAAATAAAATAAATGAATTAATATAAGAATAGCTGGTATGTTTCTGTATTTCATGTGGGGAAATATGGCTTCTAGTGTTAAAATTGCTAATGGAACAAAAAGCTCCTTACCAACAAATGCTGTCTGACTATGAAAGTAAAAACATTAAAATAAACACATGAAATAAATGAAACCAGACAGTTTTTTGGTCTTTACAGATCATTGCTCCTAAAATGAAGGGCAAAATGAATACAAGTCTAGCTTTTTGCTTTTGTAATCACAATCAGTTTATGTACACTTGACTGAAGTACTCAGTACAGGCTACATGTGGAATTAGAGGAGTCATCCACAGCTGTATAAAGTAACAGTATCACTATAAGGAACAGAAGCTGAATCCAGCTCCACAATGGCTTGATATTCTTTATCAAGGTGACAGAAAATGAGGGATATTTCACAGGAGTTGTAGGAATTTCAAAGCAATTTAGTCTTGCAACCATCAATACTTTATCAATATCCACTTTCAAAATGGGGTAGGCCAGTTAGTCCCAGGGTAAATTTGAGGGTACCCATCTAGTTATTGGGTCTATATTAAAAACACAAACGTTTACTTACCCGAACACCTAAATGCTGACACATATTCCGCAAACCGCAAATACACTGAACGCCATAAACCGCAAAATTCAAAAACTCGAAATGTCATAATTGTCCCATCCCACCGCCTGCTACATACTACCTACACAAACAAACTAAATAAACCACATACATACACTAACCAAAACCCTACTTCTAACCCTAAACTAAATCCTACTTCTAACCCTACACTAAATCTTGCATATACCACCATGTATGCACTTAACTTAACCCACACCCTAACCCTAAGGTCCGTAACTATCGCACACTTACCTTAAAAAGCTATACCCAAATAAACTAAATAATCCACACACATACACTTAATAAAACCCTACTTCTAACCCTACACTAAATCTAAAATACATTACTATCTATGCACTTACCTTAACCTGCATCCTAACCCTAAAGTCTGTAAGTATTGCCCACTTACCTTATGGAGCTATACTGCAGAAGGGCCAACCATGATGATTCGACGTTTCGGATTTCGCGCTTCAGGACGATCTATGTTTTTGTGGTTCGATGAAGACATGTTGGCGTTTAGGTATTTGGGTAAGTAAACATTCGTGTTTTTAATATAGACCCCAGTTATCCAGGTTCTATCTTAAAGATGATAAGGTACTGTACTAATAAACTTGCAGAGGCAGCCTATTCCAGAGATGGGGAGGCACTGTATAATAAATCTATCTCTCCATTATGTTCCATTCAGCTACTTATGAAGGATTCAGTATCTGGCTCTGGTATTTGCTAAGGTATTAGACTTGCAAAGATAGCAGAGATCAAGGACAGCAAGGTCTCCAATGGCGTATAAGGTGAGGCACAAATCAACTCTAAAGAGGAATAAGACACTGAGTAAAAGGATACAGCTTACAGCCTTTTTTCATTTTGCATTTTTTGTCTCCCTTACATCATTCTTATGGCACATACCCCAGTGCCCCTGTCCATCATCTGATCTATCAGCTCCTCATCTTACCCATGGATAGACTCTCTTTCTGAGCTAGGGAAAGCTCACTGTAAGGTTGTCCTGGGGGAGAGGTCTTGCTATCACTGCTTCTGCCTGGGATTTTTGTCTTTATGACTTACCCCTAGTTTCCCATCCCAGCTCCCTGCCTTTGCCTGTGTATGTCTGATGGCTACTCCCCTCTATGGACCTTGCTTTCCCTCAGGGAAAACCCTTAGCAAGTGTCCTGACCCTGGGATGGGCACATCCATTCTTCCCTGCTAGTGCCTCAGACAGTCAAGCTGCTAAATAAACCTGGGTCATTTGAGCCATGGTTAGGGCTTTATTCCTTTACACAATGGCAGTCATTAAGCTTCTAGCTTTTCTTGGTAGTTCATGGTCTGCTCAGTTTGGAACCTCTACTACTTCTGTAGTTGTTTGATATGTCAAGTGAAGTACCTCCTGAAGGGAGCTTTGCACTTTATAATTGTTTTAATAGTGCTGAGTACAAGGAAATAATGACATCTTTAGATCTGCACGATACATCTTTGCCTATTAGTTTTACAAAGCAGGATTTTCTGACTATAGTTGCCACATGATGGTTTAAGGAGAGGGAACCATCAACTGTCATACCAATATCTTTGACAACATTTTCATTTAGTACTGGAATATTGTCTGTTCTTTATGTTGAGGGGGTGTTTTGAGAATAATACCCATTTTGCAATAATCTCAAACTTAGTTAACAAGAAGCCTTGATTGTCAATTTGAAGATCAGAGAAGTAATTGCTGAAAAGGATGGGTCCCAGTTAAGAAACCTGGCGGACTATGTGCTGGTTATTTTCAAACTATGTGAGTTCTGTATTTTAGCCAATTTGGTATCCAGCTTACCAGGTTTGTAAGAATATATATTTTTAGGTTACTAACACTGCATGCAAGCAGTATAGCAACTGAAGCTTTGGCTAAGTCTAGATGTTCTGTGCATGAGCAGTGGCAATATTCTTTGTGACCCTCTCAAAGAATTAAAAGGCAAGACCTCCACTTGACAAAGCTGAACTGTTGAGAATCTCGCATAATGAACATTTTTTATGTCATAAATGATGACATCAGTTATAGTGTGCTGCATAGTTTTGCAGATCAGGCTTGTAAGGCTGATAGGTTTATAAGTCTGTAGTAGGGCAACCATTATGGCCACCCATATGGAGGTGCACCACCACTGCAGTGCACTACAATTCAGGAGAAAATCCTGTGGCTAATGTTAAACCATTTGATAACAGGTTCAGTGAGGGGAATGTTTAACATTATTTCTTAATCTCTGTAGTGCACCATAATTCATGAACAAGTCCTGAGGCTAAGTAAAATTTAAACTATCTGGGGAGAGGTTTCAGGAGAGAAATGTTTGACATTATTCGCTAATCATCCAGATGTTTTCAGGTCCCTTTGAGGAAGTTTCTTTGGTCTTTGATAGCACTTTTAGAAATACCCCTTGGTGATAGTAGAGGGTGTAAGGGGTTCTTGGATATGTGGAGTTTGGATAGATGTTTCAGTGTGAAATTTGCACTAAACTCATTGGTTATATTGGGAATGTCTGTTGAGTCAGAGTCGGTGGCCTCATTTAGGATAAATAATAAGCATATTTGGGTATTGCTCCTTAGTTTTCTAATGTAGGAAAAGAAGGACCTGTAGCTATTCTTAGCATCAGAAGCTCACCTAAGCTCATGGGCTGCTTTACTACTACTGATAGTATTTTTCATTTCCCTGGTAATGTCTTTTATACTATCCTTGTTATGAAGAGTTTGGGATACACTGCATAATAAAATGTCTCTTGTTGTAAGGATTCTACTCAGGACCTGACACATACCTGCATTTGTCACATACTTGGAAAATTCTGACATGTCTCACTGCATGTCCATCCATGCTAATTCAGCCCCACAAGGACCGCCACCAAGCCGTAGTCACACTGATGCAGGGGGAGGTTCTTTAAGGCCCTTGTAACATCAGAGATCCTGATACCTGAAAGACAACTGAATTTAACTCTATTCTTGTCCAGCCTTGTGAGTGGAGAATTTGTATGCTCTAAAAATGAGTCCACCACCAGCTAAAAGATTTTGTTAGTAGAGTGTTTGGGAATAGAGGATTGGGAGTGGTCTAACTCTAGGTGACAGTGTCGGGAATTGTGCATGAGATTAGTTGAATAATTTCCACTGACCTAAACTGAGCCCTTAGGTGCACCCATAGAAGAGCATTTCACATTGGAATAAACAAACCTTATCCTAACAAAATAGTAATGGATTGGAATATATGAGGCACATCACTTCCGTGCACACCATTTAATTGCAGAGAAGGAAAGAATATTTTAAAGATTATTATTAGATATCCGAATGGTACCATGAATACATCATGCTGGGTGGTACCCAGTAACTGCTGTAAGGCTTTCTTAGTTGTAAGCATGGGTTTGTATCATCTTGATACAAAGACTAGCTACAATAATAGTGTAAGATGAATGCAACTTATTAAACATAATCATTTTGAACAAGCAGGCTGTTGCAGTGAATATTGAAGACATGATAATAGAAACAAGTTTACTCTTACAAATGATAGTCACTTAACAGGACTTGGAAGAGGCAGTAGAAATTGTATGACTTCTTCTTCTTCTTTCAGCTTTTTCCCAGTTAGGGGTCGCCACAGCGGATTACCTGTCCGCTCATGACTGGCAGTGGAGTTTTTTTTTTTTTTTATGGTGTCGAGTTGCCAGCCCGGCACCCAACCTTCCAGAGAAGGCACGTGCGCGCACACACACACACACACACACACACACACACACACACACACACACACACACACACACACACACACACACACACGCACTCATGCCTAGGGCCAATTTTGAGTGTCCAATCCACCTATAGCATGTCTTTGGGATGTGACATTTAAAGGGTTACATCATAACACTTCTCTTTCCTTCCCCTGATTCACATTGAAGGATCTTATGTACTTTACTAAACCTTACCATAATATACTTAAAAAAACTAAGACGATATAGTTTTGACTTATGACTACCAAAATCAGAAGTATGTCAAACACCGCTCTTTGAAGACCATGAATGCATGAAGTACAAAACACTTTGAAGTGATGTTGTAAATCACCTCTGGCGGTATTAAATGTTCAGAGTCACTAGCAGCAGAAACGTAGATGTCTATGTATAGTCTGCTTGTGTTGTTATTTTCATTATATCCTACTGCTGATCATACTCAACATTCCTGCTCTTACAAAATGACAATAAATTTCTCTGAAACACCTGTTGAGACAGACCACGTGAAAAGTAAAAGACTTGTGCGACACAGTAGGTATTTGTGGAAGCTGGCTTATTTATGCACTTTCTAAATACAATATGTACTAGAAGACACTGAATTGCTATTCTGATATCTATAGAATTGAGTACTGTGAAATGCAGAATCTGAGTTACACAGAATTAAAATTATTTTTGCTCAGGGCATTCATAAAAATATACATCTGCAAAAGCTGGGCACCATTTATCAATCTTATTTGCCAGTGTTAAAAGAATGGTTTTAGCTGAAACTGCCATGTCAATGTTTAACAGTTCATTGCTGGTGTTCTGATGTAGGACATGTTTCAGTTTGTTGTGGTTTTGCAGCAATGTGCAGTATTTTGAAATAAATTTTAGCTCAGTCAAGAAGCAAATGGTGACACTGTGATGTAAGCAACAACCTTAGCCCAATGCAAAAGAACCTGTTCCAGAAGTGGTAAAAGCTAGCCAAACAAAGTTCTAAATAATTTAAACTGAATTCTCAATGTTTTATTTTAAAAATGATATTCATATTTAAATGTTAGCCGAACAAAATTAATGTAGTGTGGTTAGAATGCAGAATGTGATAGTTCTTCAATAAAAAAGAAAGCCTGAAAATGGATCAAAGTAAAACAAACAAAAGGATAATGTAATAGTTAACTGAAAGCAGCGAGGGTCTTCTCTGTACAAAGGGTCACTATGGATTTCACGTTTCTTCAGAAAATTGTTCAGGCTCTAATTCCTTCAGTGTTTGGCTTTGCTGATTTCATTTAAGAATATGCTTTTGTAGACAAACTTAATATACTGCATGGAATCTGGCTGAAATGTTTTTGAGGTGTAAAGGGAGAGACCCAGAGCTGATTCTTTTATTACACTTTAGACACCATTTCACTTACAGAGAGAAGAAACTTCAGAAGTTTCTTTTTGTAATTATGTACTCTTGGTGAGTTGCCAGGCTACTCAATGGAGCATATTACAGTTTACTAATCTAATCTAAACTGTCAATACATAAAGTGAAACTCCTGTGAATAAAAAATTCCACATACTGAAACAATAAGGTCTTAATGCATTTTTTAGCATTTTTACCTGTTGCATGGCATTCATTATTAATAGACTTTGCTGTGTGGACTCATCAGTTATTTCAGTTTTCAAAGTTTCCCAGGACTGACTATAGCTGTTAATTCTACTAATGCTGCCTGTAACAGTAACTGTTTCCTTAAATAAAAAAGTATATTTATCATGCAAGAGTACTAAGTCCATAAATAGCATTCCTGGATGTTAATTGAATTTTGCCTTTTTAATGGTTTTTTGTATAGCAGTTTTAAAACTGGGCCCTTACTTTTAAAGAATTCTGTAGTGGTTAGAGAACACTAAACTTGAATTAATGAAGAAACAATATCCATATAACTTTTAAGCTGTTAAATTTCCATTATGTGGCCCCAGTAAAGAAACTGTTATCAGTGTGCTACTGACTACTGTTCAAGTGTTCACAGGTGGGAATGAACTGCTAACTATTGGCACAGTATTCATTGGTAGAGAATACATGACACCACTGAGGGCTCTGTGCCTGTAAAGTGTAACAGTAAAACAAACTATAACATTTTATGTGCTTGAAATGCTTTTTTAAGTATAAGCAATCATTTTAAATGGCTATTTGGCAGGTAGAAAAATGGCCTAGTGAGGAAAGTAGTACCAGTGACTGTAGATATACAGTTCAGACGAAGTGAGAGAAAGAAAACTCAGACCTAAATGGGAAAGTGATAAAAAAATCAGTTCATTTATTAGTCATTTAACATTAAGTGGAGCAACAGGGATAATAACAATGAATGTGTGACCAGATGGGCCATATCTACATCAGGTAGGCACCCCCTCCAAAGTAACATGTAGCACTGGTCGACACTGGAGAAAGAAATGCAAAAAACGTTATGATACTGTATGAAGTACAGCATACTTAAGGCATAATTAGGAAATACACGAAACACACGTCTGTATGAGTGTGCGCATGCACGTGCATGCACACACGCACATGCGCACGCGTGCATGCACACACATGCACAGACACACACACACACACACACACACACACACACACACACACACACACACACACACACACACACGCACACACCATACTTCTGGTGTACATGTATAATATGCACACATGTTCTACACTTGCACGCAGTGCAGTTATCCAATATAAGAAGCAAGAGACGAATGTTAAAAGAATTTAAATAACCACATATAATTCTGAAGAGAAAGCACAGCTGCACATTTGTTACCTTACTCATCACAGTTGTCATTTATTATGCAGATTTCAGAAGAGAATGCAGATGCAAAGGGGAAGTTAATAGATTCTGAAAGACATCAGATGGTCTGAGGGCAGGGAATTCATAGTCAGAGACCTTGATGCTGTCAGTAGAAGTAGAAATATGACCAAGGATAAGCTACACAGCATTAAAGAGCTGTGCCAATGTTGGGCATTTACAAGAGTAGACTTAAAACTGTATAAGGTAAATCATTGTCTATAGTGCCCAAGCATCTTCATTTACCAGATATAGAAAGTAAAAAGGGCCATGCAGCCTTTATATAATCAAATAATAAGTGAAGGCCTCAAGCATGAGATGACCTTGTTCTGGAAAAATCCATCTGAGGGCAGAAAACGCTCTCTTTTCCCAGACTACAAAGTTAAGGAAATCTGTCAATACTACTTTGTAAGATAAAATCTCGTTGGATATCACCTTTCCCAACCATTTCTACCAATGTATCTGCCTCTGGCAATTGATAAGCGTCAAAGTTTGAAATGTTATTAGCCGACTAAAGTCAGTGCAGAATCTTATATTATCACTGGGTATAGGTATCAGCTATTATATTACCACTGGGACTGATTATCACTGGAACTGGGTGCCATTTCTTATATTACCACTGGGTATGGGTATCAGCTCTTATATTATCACTGAGTATGGGTATCAGCTTTTACATTACCACTGGGATTGGGTATCGGCTCTTATATTACCACTGGGATTTGGTATCAGCTCTTATATTATCACCAGGCATGGATATCAGCTCTTATATTACCACTGGGATTGGGTATCAGCTCTTATATTATCACAGAGAGTGGGTATCAGCTGTTATATTACCACTGGGATTGGGTGTAAACTCTTATATTAACACTGGGTAGGGGTATCAGTTCTTATGTTCCCGCTGGGTATTGGTATCTGCTCCTATATTACCACTAGGATTGGGTATCGGCTCTTATATTACCACTGAGTATGGGTGCCATATCAGCTCTTATGTTCCCACTAGGTATTGATATCAGCTCTTTTAATACCATTGGGATGAATATCAGCACCTATATTAACACTGGGACTGGGTATCATCTCTTATATTACCACTGGGATTGGGTATTAGTTCTTATATTACCACTGGGTATGGGTATCAGCTCTTATGTTCTCACTGGGATTGAGTATCAGCTCTTATATTGTCACTGGGATTGAGTATCAGGTTTTATATTACCACTAGGTATGGGTATCAGCACACTCAAGCTACTTCAGGCGTTGTGTGATTCTTTAGTCACTACAACTTGTCACATTCTCTTTATCTCCAGACTTATTGTTTCTCTTTGGACATGAGGGATTCTATAAAGCTTGAGCCAAATTTTGCCTGGGGACTGTTACAATATAAATTGTACCATGTTAGCCCTGCCTGAAAAATTCATGCATTTCCTCCTTCTGATATACTGACTATGCTTCATGTATGTGCATGCCAGGTCTGTAATTCTGAACCTCCACTGGAACTGCAAGTTCTGAATTCTGTTCTCCTGAGCCACATTGGCTGAAAGAACTTCTTGTTACTTCCAGGGCTTTAAAACATGAATGCGACATATCTGCTCTAATTCACATCTCCCTGGCTGTCTTAGCCTATAATTCATGTTACTTATTTTCTTGAGCACTTCATGATGCCCTTGCAATGTAAACAGGAATTTATTCTCAGCCATATCTAGGACTTAAGCCTACTACTTTATTCCCTGAATGGAACAGTCTCAGTCTAGCATTTCCATACCAACTATACTGCTAGGCCAGCTGAGCTGATTCTAAATGTTTCATTTTATCTATTTTATTTTATTTATTTTACATTTGTTAACTGGAATATTCCACTGGACACAGGTCCGTTTTCAGTGGAGTCCCGAGAAGAAATGCTCCAGAAATAAAGAAAACATGTAATATATAGTGTATAGACAAACGTTACAAAGGAAAGTTACATTCAGGTACAGTAATACATAGCTCAAGTAATAACTACAGACATTATAACACTATTGGTGAAACAGAGAAGTAATACAATATTACTGAAGTCTCAAAGCCTATGAAAACATCAACATAATATCTGGAGTGACAAGTGTAAAACAACAACATCATAATGGTTGATGAAAAGACTAAACCAGAACAAAATCTCATTTTCATTAATCATATGTGTATGTCGAGCCCTAGGACCTAGACCCATTAGTTGTCAAATAAAAACTGTCATGTAAGATTAGGAGTGGTGAGCATGGTGAAGGAGGGGGCTACACAGAAAAGACACTGACCATTCATTCTTGCAACTCTGAAATGTGATCAATGACGCTCTTAACAGGGGTACTCTCTTCTTTCCAAGTCTCTGGCCATATCCCGATTTCTCCAGGGTCATTTTTCATATAACAGTTTGAATAGTCTAAAGCCAATGGAGGATTGGATGACTTCTTTATTAGCAAATACAAGATAAGGTAAAAGGGAGACCCATTTATTTCATCGTTAGCCATACTTTTTTTTAAATATCAATTTCAAAACCTTATTAAACTGTAAAACAAGCCCATCAATTTGTGTATGTCACACAGAAGTATGGAGCTATTTGATTTAAAAGAAAAAAAAAGTTTCTTCAGGACCTTTGACATAAAAGGACTTCCTTGGTTGCTCAGCTTCCTTTTTGGTATTCCTGCTCATAGCCATTGCTGTCTCATCTAGCACCTGGTGTGGGTCCCCTATAAGTTGCTTCCCCTAAGCTTCTCAAGTGAAAAAAAAACAAAATGAAAAAAAGAACTCTGACTTTAAATGTAAAAAGTCGATTGGTACTTTTGCACCAACCAGCTTCCCCCTCCCCCACCAGGTCTTCCAGCAAAACAGGAAACACAGAAAGGAAATTGATATGGATGAGTTGCTCCTCAGAGTGTAGGTTCTTCCCACTATGTTTTCTTAAAATGATGATGGCTAATGTTTAAGCACATTAGTCTTACTTCTGACCTCTCTAATTGAGACATAGCTGGACCAGGTCCTTCCTCCTCTTCATTTTCTGACTGTAGAGTGGGAGAACTTGATTTTTCTATCCAATACAGGTATAATGCCACCTTGCATTTCTTCACAACTCTAACTCTCAGTTAAGGGTATATTCCTCTGATTCACGAGATGGCTCACATTTTTCAAGGGGTCAGGGTGGAGTTCCTCACACTCCTTCTTCCAATATTCTAGGAAATGAGGAAAGACTTTACCTAAAATCAAATCATGTGCTAAATCAGGAACAACAGCTATAAAAAGCTTGTTCCGCCCATGGGTAGTACGCAGTTCCTTTTCTGCCAAAGTATAATACATCTTGTTTCCATGTGACCATCCTATTTCTGTATGTTTGGTCAAGTCCCCTTTCCATTCAAGTAATGTTTCACTCACCAGTGTTAGCATGCCACTTGAATATAACACTACAAGTATAGGTATTCCCCTACCCTTTCCTCACATTTCAGCAATTCGTTATTTATAAAATTCCAAACACAGCTTGTTCTATCTGAAAATATTATGGTTCATTCAGAAGGAAAAATAGCACCGTACATATGATACTGCATAGTTTACTGGCTAAATGACAATTTCAAGCCTGATATTTGAATTGTTTGCACTTGAAACAGTTTATTTGGTCCATTTATGTTCAGTTTTAACCTTTATCTGCTTTTCTATCCTCAGCTCTTATCCGGTGGCAGATGATTTCACCGGTTGCCTGCCCATGCAATTTGTTTAGTTATTTAAAGCAAAAAATACTAGTGGAAGTGTTTCTTTACAACTAAACAAAAATATAATCAGCCGATATACCCTATCCAATGCACACTTTTATCTCATACATTTATTTATTTAAAGCAAAGAAATGATAGTGGCAGTATTTCTTTACAAATAAATAAAGGGCTGATTTGACCTGCTGCACTGTAAGGGGGGTATGCCACTGTGCATTGGCCAATTTGCAAGCGCTCTGATCCAGAATCCCTTATATGTTAAATGAACGATCATGTAGATGTACACAACTTGTGGTGCAGAGGAAGAGTACCAGCCAACAGTTGGGTGAGATGTTTTTTTTTATCTTAGCCGCAGGCAATGTACAGGCAGTAGATGGTTTCAAACAAAGAACTTTTAATTAATTCGGACCTTTTCCCATGACAAAGATAATGAATCATAAGATGTGGCAGATGGAATCCACATAACACTCTGATGGAAGACCAATAAATGTTCAGTCTGAACTGAAGTCTAGTGCACCTTTCTTTAGTTTTATTCATATTTCATTCACTTCTGTGAGTTCAAGAAGCCACAGACTGTGAAAATGAATTGCCCACCAAAACTGTTTTCTTTCACCTCCAGTGTTCCTCTCTTTCCTAATTTCCATTGTTTTCTACAATGCTGTGCTGTATTAAGTGAGCTGAATAAGAATATAATACAGGGTGCACTTGTCTTCAGTTCACACTTGGACGTTCATTGCTTTTGTGAGTTGTTGAAGCTGCTGACTCTTTCAGTAGGTGGTGAACATACCCTCCAGCCTGAAACAAATGATTGTATTTATAGCCCCTCTTCAGCATGTGTTCTTTCTTCCTTTTATTAGAGATAATGGTCTGACAGCCCTCATTCTTATAAGATTTCACCTGCTATGCTTTATGGAGCTACTGGACAGACATGTGTTGTAAGACAAAATTCTGAAGCAGTTTTTTAGGGGTAATGTGTGAGTTGCTGTGACACATAGCAGTTTGATTTCTTCTTACCCGGCTTCATCAGCAGTGCTGAAGATGAACATTTACAAACCCTTATATAAAAGAGGCTGTTGAGACAGTCTGTATTGTATTATTCAGGATTCTTAAAAACTCCAAAATCCAAGATACAAAAAACTGAGAAATTAAAACAAAAACAACTAGCAACTTCACTGAAGACTGTATCTTTTTTTTTGTGTTAAGCGCTTTTCGTCCAAATACTTTTTTGAACTTCATCAGATACTAACATTTACAAAAATCAAGTTTAAATAGTCATGTTTAACCACGATTAAAATCAGCTGGTCTCTCCATCTTAAAATTTAAAGGAACAGTAGTTAAAATAGCATTGTGAACATAATATGCATTTTCCTGTTCTTTAAAACTGCCTTATTTAACAAGCAAATTAATACATTTATCGCAACAGCAATATGGTGAAAATCATATACGAAAATTGTGTAAACATGTAAAGAGTCTCCTCATTTATCTAACCTTACATTATAAACATTTTCAAGTAAAAAATCAATAAGTAAAACATAATTTCTATAATGTTGTTACTACAGTATTTCATCTCATTAAGCTTTTCAGTTTTAAACAGCATGTGATAGAACACATGTTCAATCCTTGAAAGTTATAAGCATTGAGACGAATTTGCCAGAGCAATTCCAACTTTTCTAATAATAAGGTGAATGGACCCCCCTCTTAGATTACTGCCCACTTGATCAAGTATCCAGAATTTAAATGCATGTTCTGGATATTGTTCTATATGCTTTGCTAAAGCATTGTCCAGTTTGTGTTTATTAATACAATGTATATGTTTGTATATGCAGTCTCTCATTCTACTGTCGGTTCAGTCTTCAGTGAAGTTGCCAGTTGTTTTTGTTTTAATTTCTCAATTATTCAGGATTCTACAGAAGTATGATTTATAGCCACAATATTCTACTGAAATTGCTCTATTGCATAATCGTAGAATATGTTTCCAGCAAATCTCCTTTTCTCAAGCTGCTTCTAGGGCTTGTTTTTCAGTGACTGGTCTGATGTAATGTAATTTACCATCTTGCTTAATCTTTATTTTCATATGCTAGCAAACTCATTGTACAGCTTTGTCAGTTGCATTTTAATACTTTGTTTTTTTTTTATGATGATGCTGCCTCTTGCTTATCCAGGCCTTGTGAAGAAAATGCACAGGTGGTAAAGTGGGGTGTTAACATATTTCAGAGGGGAGTATTCCACAGTGCATTCCATCAAAAATGAATTTTATCTGTCGATAATTGTGATGTGAGTATGTAGTAGGCACAATAAAAAAAAATTACTCTGCTATGCTGCCTACAGTACAACCAACATGAATGTAATAAAATTAGTACTCTGCTGTGCTGCCTACAGTACAACCAATGTGACTATGTAATAGGCACAATAAAAAGTATTACTCTGCTATGCTGCCTACAGTGCAACATTGTATTTAGCTGATCCTTAAAGCTAAAACTAACTGAATATCTCAAAATTCCTGTTGATTTCTCTCTCTCTCTCTCTCTCTCTCTCTTGCTAACTCACTCTTAACTCTTGACGGGGGTAAAAAGCTACAGGTGCACAGGATATCTTTACATGTTACTGAACATCTTTTTTGAAGTAAATCATTAATAAAACAATGTACCTCCCTTCCAGTTTACTTATTCCATACCCAAGCTACAGAAATCAAAATTTTAATTATTTTATGAAACTGTTTTAAAACCCTTTAAATACAACTATTTGACCAGATCATGCAGCATTTCTGCTCCACAGAAGTCCAATAAATCTGTGCAATGGTTAAGGTTTTATTACTCTGGAATGTTAACTGTTGGTGTTGGTAGAATCATGGGGGTTTTAGCATAGGTGTGAAATAGGTAAAGTACAGAATTCTATAACTTGTGTTTCCTTTTTTCTTTCTTTAGGAAGGATTCCTTATTCCTTTTCTGGCAAAAATAGACATTAGGCTAGACACCACTTGTAAAGTTTACTTATTTAAAGTGCATTCTGGCTGTCTGCATGTTTTTGATTGCACACATTTGTTTTTGATTATATTAGTCTATGTTAAGCTGATTGTAAACAGTAGCTTGCGTTTTAAAAGTCTTGGTGACTGTACCGCCACAGAACACTACATAAAACTTACATATCTGGTTTGTGTTCTTTCTGAAGAGGAGTGATCCCCATACCTCTCAACCTCTTAGAGTAAGAAATCTGGACAAAGCCATGAAAAAAGTGGTACAAATAGGGACAGTTTTGAAATATTGCTCTTAAAAACTTAGAAAGTTGATAAAATAACAGGTTTTGCATTAGCATGAATTTTCTGAAGGGTATGAAGTCTAAAACTAAAATGTATGTCATTATTTTCTAACTTCAATCTTTAATGATTTGCCACTAATTTGCCAGAAAGCCACAATTTTATGAAAAACGGACCAAACATATAATGCAAAAATCTAAACATTCTGTGAACATCTGTACAGTTGAGAGGTATGGTGATCCCAGTCTTGGTGGAGGGTAGTGCTGGGGACATTAAGTTAGGAGTAACTAGAATAAATCTAAGCAGCTGACTGTTGGATAAAAGTATACAAAGGACAGAAGAGACAACAGGTTTACAGATACGGCTGCCACCGTTGCACAAGTTTTGCTAAGGGATGACCATATCCCGGACACTGTAGAATATTTGGTTTTAAAACAACTGAACATTATAAAAAATTAATGTTCAGGTCTAAAGTGCAAAATGCAGACTAAAGAAAAACACAACACTATGCAGACAACACCACACGATGTTTACTGAACACTCCATAATTTTTGGACAATTAAAAACTGTCTGATTGAGGGGATATTGCTCATCATTCTCTTTCGGCTTTTCCCGTTAGGGGTCGCCACAGCGGATCATCTCTTTCCATTTCTTCCTATCCTCTGCATCTTGCTCTGTCACACCAACCGCCTGCATGTCCTCTCTCACCACGTCCATAAACCTTATCTTAGGCCTTCCTCTATTCCTCTTACCTGGCAGCTCCATCCTTAGCATCTTTTTCCCAATATACCCATCATCCCTCCTCAGCACATGTCCAAACCAACGCAATCTCGTCTCTCTTGCTTTGTCTCCAAACTGTCCAACATGAGCTGACCCTCTAATATACCGATTCCTAATCCTATCCATCCTAGTCACACCGATTGCAAATCTTAACATCTTTAACTCTGCCACATCCAGCTCTGACTCCTGCCTTTTTGTCAATGCCACTGTCTCCAGCCCATATAACATAGCTGGTCTCACTACACTGTTGTAGACCTTCCCTTTCACTCTTACGGATACCCGTCTGTCACAAATCACTCCTGACACTCTTCTCCACCCATTCCACCCTGCCTGTACTCTCTTCTTCACCTCTCTTCCACATTCACCATTACTCTGAACTGTTGATCCCAAGTACTTAAACTCGTCCACCTTTACCAACTCTACTCCCTGCATCCTCACCATTCCTCTACCCTCCCTCTCATTTACACACATATATTCTGTCTTAGCCCTGCTGACCCTCATTCCTCTGCTCTCTAGAGCATATCTCCACCTCTCCAGAGTCTCCTCAACCTGATTCCTACTCTCACTACAGATCACAATGTCATCTGCAAACATCATAGTCCACGGGCCTCCTGTCTGATCTCATCTGTCAACCTGTCCATCACCACTGCAAATAAGAAAGGACTCAGAGCTGATCCTTGATGCAATCCCACCTCCACCTTAAACGGATCTGTCACTCCCACTGCAGTCCTCACCACTGTCACACTACCCTCGTACATATCCTGTACCACTCTTACGTACTTCTCTGCCACTCCCGACTTCCTCATACAATACCACAACTCTTCTCTAGGCACCCTGTCATATGCTTTCTCCAAGTCTACAAAGACGCAATGCAACTCCTTCTGACCTTCTCTGTATTTCTCCATCAACACTCTCAGAGCAAACATTGCATCTGTAGTGCTCTTTCCTGGCATGAAACCATACTGCTGATCACTAATCATCACCTCCTTCTTAACCTTGCTTCCACTACTCTTTCCCATAACTTCAAGCTGTGACTAATCAGTTTTATCCCTCTGTAGTTACTGCAGCTCTGCACATCACCCTTATTCTTAAAGATAGGTACCAAAACACTTTTCTCCACTCCTCAGGCATCCTCTGACTTTCCAAAATTTCATTAAACAATCTAGTTAGAAATTCCACTGCCATTTCTCCTAAGCACCTCCATGCTTCCATTGGTATGTCATCTGGGCCAACAGCCTTTCCATTCTTCATCCTCTTCATAGCTGCCCTTACTTCCTCCTTGCTAATCTGTTTCACTTCCTGATTCACTATCCCCACATCATCCAACCTTCTCTCTCTCTCATTCTCTTCATTCATCAGCCTCTCAAAATACTCTTTCCATCTACTCAACACACTCTCCTCTCTTGTGAGTACCTTTCCCTCACTATCCTTTATCACCCTTACATGCTGCACATCTTTCCCAGCTCTGTCCCTCTGTCTAGCTAATCGGTACAGGTCCTTTTCTCCCTCTTTAGTGTCCAATCTCTCATACAACTCTCCATATGCCCTATCCTTAGCTTTTGCCACCTCTCTCTTTGCCATGCGCCTCATCTCCTTATACTCATGTCTACTTTCTTCATCTCTTTGACAATCCCACTTCTTCTTCGCCAGCCTCTTCCTCTGTATACTCTCCTGTACTTCCTCATTCCACCACCAGGTCTCCTTGTCCTCCTTCCTCTGTCCAGATGTCACACCAAGCACCTTTCTAGCAGTCACCCTTACTAGTTCTGCTGTAGTTACCCAGCTATTCGGTAACTCTCCACTGCCTCCCAGTGCCTGTCTTAACTCTTCCTAAACTCCACTTCACAATCACCCCTTTATAACTTCCACCATTTAATCCTTGGCACAGCTTTCACATTCCTCCTCCTCTTCTTGATCACCAACGTCATTCTACATACCACTAATCTATGCTGCTTAACTACACTTTCACCTGCCACCACTTTACAGTCTCCAATCTCCTTAAGACTGGCCCTCCTACATAGTATATAATCAACTTGTGAGCATCTTCCTCCACTCTTGTACGTCACCCTATGCTCCACCCTCTTCTTAAAATACGTATTCACCACAGCCATATCCATCCTTTTCGCAAAATCCACAATCATCTGACCTTCTGCATTCCTCTCCTTAACACCATACCTACCCATCACTTCCTCATCCCCTCTGTTCACTTCACCAACATGCCCATTAAAGTCCGCTCCAATCACTAGTCTCTCACCCTTGGGTACACTCACCACAACTTCATCCAACTCACTCCAAAATTTCTCTTTCTCTTCCATCGCACACCCAACTTGAGGAGCATATGCACTAACAACATTCATCATTACACCATCAATTTCGAGCTTCATAAACATCACTCGGTCAGACACTCTCTTCACGTCTAAAACACTCTTGGCATATTGTTCCTTTAGTATAACCCCTACCCCATTTCTCCTGCCATCCACACCATGATAAAACAATTTGAACCCGTTTCCTAAACACCTGGCCTTACTTCCCTTCCATCTGGTCTCTTGCACACACAATATATCAACCTTCCTTCTCTCCATCATATCAGCTAGCTCTCTTCCTATACCAGTCATACTGCCAACATTCAAAGTTCCTACCCTCACTGCTACACTCCTAACCTTCCTCCTATCTTCCTGCCTTTGGGCACGCCGCCCTCCTCTTCTCCTTCGGCCAACAGTAGCCCAATTTCCGCCAGCACCCTGTTGGCTAACAGTACTGGTGGCGGTCGTTGTTAACCCGGGCCTCGACCGAACCGGTATGCAATTATGAAAAGTTCTCCGCATCAGTAATTTTTGGCAGAAGTTTTATGCCGGATGCCCTTCCTGACGCAACCCTCCCCATTTATCCGGGCTTGGGACCGGCACACAGAAATGCACTGGCTTGTGCATCCCCAGTGGCTGGGTTATTGAGGGGATATTGCTATCAGGAAAAAAATTATTTTGTTGTTTTCAAGCTGTTTTGAAAAAATGACCCTAATAATAAAAGGAACTGTAATATTAGGGCAAAATGTCTCCATTTCTCTATCTGCCTGCAACAAAATGAATGTTGTTTTAAGTGCTGTTTTGCAAAGTCTGACTGACAAAAACTCTTTTCCCTGGATATTTCATTGCAGGGCTTAACACCTCAGTCACCCGTTACATTTGATAGCACTAGATGTTTATGTGCATTGCCCCTTGATTTGAATGTGCTGTGATGTGTTTGGATGACAGTAAAAAAACAACATATAGACATAGTCCCTATTTTAGATAATTGCTGCTGCTACATCACACTGTGAGGAAACATAAACATAGTTCAGAGTTTGCATAAGAACTGCCATTACATGTATGTGACAAAGACATTGGCAGGAATAATAATTATATACTGGTGTTTCTGTTTGCACTGCCCGCTTTTCATGTTTTACAGTCACAGACTTCACCTGTGGCCTCCCATTTCCTTGTCTGCAGTTTATGATATTATAGATAGATAATTATGATTTCTGAACAGATTAGGTTTCTTTCTGATAAAGAAAATGAAAGAGTTGTGTTGCTAAATATGTATTTTGATGGAATGTACAGAAGGTATTTGCATGGACTGTAAATCAGTTGGATGGATCTATCAAGACCAGTAAATTCCAGAACAAAATTTTGCCAAAAAAGGCTGCAGAAAATTTAGGGCATAACACAATATGATTTTTGTTTTATCTGATGACAAACAAGAACTTAACAGAAATCTACTCAGAGTAACTTCTTAGGTAAGGAGTGAGTGAGGCATTAAGCCCTACAATGAAATACCCAAGGAAAATATATTTTGTTAATCACGCTTCGGATAAGCACGCAAAACAACGTTCATTCATTTTGTTGTAGGCAGAGAGAAAATTGGAGCTATTTTGCCCTAATGGTACAGATGTTCACCTTTCACGTTGCCTTAATAGCATATGGGTTCTGCAAGTGCACAGGCCCACACTGATAGCCTTCCTAGCTCAGAATTCTCTTCTGTACCTCTTTGTAATCTCTCCCCCCCATCAGAGAAAGCCTACTCCAGTAAACAAAGTCAGTTATTCAGTCTTTTACTACCAGCTGTAGGACTCACACAGATTCATAGGTTCATAGGTTCATAGGTTCATACTAGGCTATCTGCCCGAGGGCA
>NC_056735.1:1703187815-1703280315 GCF_019279795.1 Protopterus annectens
AAATAAATTGTACATACATGATGTGGCTTCTTGACAAGCCTTTCACTCTATTGTTATTTGTAGTGAAGATTGTAATTACAATGGAACACAATTACTCAAATGTGGATGGGATTCAAAGTGAAAAAAGACTAGAATAAAGCATTTTTGCAGGGGCTGGTGGTTACCCTGATGTGGGGGGATGCACCATCTGTATTGACACTACTTGTATATCTCAACTCTGAGGTCACACCAACTCAGGAAAAGAAGAACCCCTTGTGAAACTGTAACCTCAGTCTTGTGGGGTAAAACACTGGCAATCGCACACCGATGGTCTTTCATGGGAGTTGATCATTATTGAGACAAAGGGAAACCTGGCACCTATATGATATCAGACACATACAGCAAAATTGTGTGGTGTATCAGACTATAATCCAGTCTAATCAGCAGTTAAATGTCATAGTACTAAAATACTAAAATGATTAGGAGTACCAAAATAATTGTCATACCTTCAATAATGTATTATGGGTGAATAATTTAAAATGTGATATGAATGCAGGATGTACATTTCTTAGGAAAACACTTAGAAAAGTGTATGGTTTTTGAATGCCTTTTTAAATAGAGAATGGAATTTAATTTAGAATTCATTACTGTGGCTAAATTACGCATTTTAAGAGATTAACAAATCTAAACCTTTTCTAACTCTGTGATGTTTTTATCTGAATTTGTAAAAGGTAGACCTGCTTACTTGATCATCTATAAAACACTAATCAAGTTCTAGAGATTTTCTTTCAACTGAGTAACTTTTACTAGTTTTGACATAGAACACATATTTGCTGTCATGTCCTGTTGCATTCCTTTCATGTTGTCACAGAGTCCAATGTGAACCAGAGCTCCACTTGAAAATAGGTTGTTCCACATCCAGTATTATAACTAACAGCAATATTTAAAGGCAAGTAAAAATTATACTTTACATCTTTTTATTTATTAAACTGCCTTCAGCAACATATGGATCTAAATTGTGGATAAATTCAGTCCTCCTTGCTGCAACCTGCAACTAACTACAATACTTAGTATCTCTGAAGAACTTTCCAGTGCATCAGATACTGACATGTATGAGAATACCTATGTTGTTCGCATCCTCAGATACTGACATGTATGGGAATACCTATGTTGTTCGCATCCTCAGATACTGACATGCATGGGAATACTTATTTTGTTTACATCAATTTAATTTTATTTTAGAGCTTATCAAATGCCATAAATCAACAAATGGCAAATCCTTACAGGTATCATGTATGTTTTTACCAGTCTGTCTTAAAATAATATATTTGTCACTGAACATTTAGTTTTTTTTCTTTTAAACTGGCATAGTTGTCCATAAGGCTTTTGCACTATTTATTTTCTGCTCTGTCCTCGGCAATGCTCCCATCTGCTTCTTTGCCAAAACAGACTATTTGGTTTGCCATTATGTACCTTGATTTGCTAGTCACTGAGACTAGGAAGAATATATTTGAAAAATTTCATATCTTTGATATTGTACATCTACTGGTCAGTTCAAAAAGATTACATTTTATTGTAAATGTTAGACTGATAATTCTATAAGGCATCAAATGGATAGCTGTATATTTCCAAGATTTTATTTTCTTTAGTAATTAAACATTTCCTTAAGTGGCATATGCAACATATGCCATAAACCATGTACATTTTTACATAATCTCCCAAATGGGTATCACAGAGTAGTGATTCTTGTCACTGAAAAGTATTACATTGCTAGTGACATGTTCTACCTTTATTTTTAACACTACAATCCCAAATGCTCACTTCTATGGTTACTTCATCAGCTAACATATGCAAAGCTTCTTACCATCTATAAAATTATTCAGGATTCATCTGCTTGTCCAGCACTAAATACCATTCTACACAACTATGTTCCTAATTAGTCATTATAATCCAGTGATCAAAAACTCCTCTCTGTCCACAAACCTGGCAAATCTGCTGGGCATTGTCTGTACTTGTAGCATGTTGATAAGGCTTGGAACTCCTTACCTATATCCATCAGATCAGTAGCCTCCCCTCAATCCTTCCAAACCATTTTGAAAGAATTCCTAGCCAAAAAATGGCTCTGTCCTTGTTCAGTACCGGGATAAACAATATCTCTAAATATGAACAAATACCTAATCATACCTTACATCTCCTTTCTCTCCCTTCTTCACTCATTTCCTTACGTCTGTCAGTTTCTCTCCCTGGGCTTTCTTTCTAAATATTTCATAAGCCTGCTTCTCCTTTCACTCCATATTACTATTATTGTTTGTATTTTCTTAACTTACTGTTAATTTATCTATAAACTGGCTAAAATGTCTCTAAATATTAAATCATTCTCATATAACTTGTATCTATTCATAGCCAATGTTTTCATATTATGTATAATTTGCTACAGTTATTTAAACCGCAGATTTTTTGTATTATTTCTGAAGATTATAAAATTATTATTCTTAAAAATATTTTGTAATACTTTGGAGCTTTTTCCCCAGGACTCAGCTGAAAAAAGGGCTCCTACCCAGTCAGACTTTCCTGTAATCAAATCTCAATATATAAATAAATAACTTCAAAATGCATTTCCCCTTATTATTATAACATAAAAAGCAATATTCCATACAAGATATATGACTGAATCAGCTACACTGTGCATATGCAGTAAATATGTATACGTACATGTTATGACTCTGGAAATCACCGTTTGAACAAGGATAGCTTCTTCTCCAGACAGAACTGAAAAATATATTAGACATGCATGTAGTAAATCATACGGATAAAGAAATAAAAAATTTATATAATACAGATTTGCCATATAACCCACTGTAGATTTGGTTTTAGATGGTGAACAAAATTAAATCACTATAGTGCACATGCAGTATCCCAGGAAAAATGTGATGTGAACATTATGAAAGAAACCATATTTTGAAACATAAACTCTGCCAAAAAAATGCTTACAGTATATTTGATCAAAGCAGGATGTCACTTTATTTCATACACAGAATGTCTATTAAAGCTAATTTATTGGAGGAAAGAAAACCCGGAAAAGTAGTAACATACATATTTCAATGACTTGGGGTTTTTAAAAAAATGTTCCAATCTACAAGGAGAATATGAGGTTAAGTAAAAGACAAGATAGGGGACTGCAATCATAAACAGACACTTGCCCCATACCCATCTGATGTTTTTCCAAGGAAATACTTTTATTTAAGGTATATGACTATTCTGCTTTGCTATATGCTATCTGTGGTGTGACTTCAGGAAGAACCATTTAACTTTTTAGTGCACTCTCTCTCTCTCTTTGTCTCTATATGTATGGTTAGTTAGCGATATATAACTGTTCTGTGATACCCAAACAAGCAGCAGATGACATTTTATTTTAGAAATCAAAAAATGTTGGACTGGCATTCTTAACAACATAGCAATATTCTGTGACATCCAAGTAACATTTTACTGTTGAATATAAAATACATGACAACCATTGTTAATAACACAGCACTATTCTATGATACTCTTGTCCCTAAAGCCACAGTGGTACAGTGGTAGCGTTGTTGCCTCATAGCAAGAGGTTCTCCTGTTCGATTCATGACTGGAGTGCCTTCTGTGTGGAGTTTGCATGTCCTCCTCATGGTCAAGTGGCCTCTGAAAGACATGCGTGAATGGGTGTGCCTTCGCTGAAGGTTGGGCATCGGGCTGGCAACTTGGCACCATAAAAAATCTACTGCCAATCATTAGCGGACCAGAGTTCTGCTGTGGTGACCCCTAACCGGGAAAAGCCGAAAAGACAAACATTCTGTGATACTCTTGTGCCCTATAGACAATGAATGCAGCATTCCTTCACTCAGTAAATATAGATGAACACCAGATGGGAAACATCCTTCAGTGTGAAACTGTAATATTTTATGTGTACAATGATGGGTAAGCATAATGTAACATTTTAAAATGACCAATTTAATTGTGTGTATTTTTTCAGTTTAACTCTATTTCATATTTTAACTTATTGCTGTGTTAATATAGAGGAATGTATTGCTTCTGGTTCATACTCTGCTTAGTGGAGCACAATTGTTAAAGATTTATGAAAAGACATTTGAAAATTTCTAGTACTGTATTAACTCACTTTCATACCTTATCTTGTATGGTCCAAGCATCTTTAGCTCATCTGCTTTCTTTCCTCCCTGATTATGCTGCAGGGATATTTTTAGGCGTTTAACATCATCTTCATAGTAGTTAGAAATAGTTTACAATTTCATACAGTAAATTTAGAAAGATGGCTACTATAATGATTTTGCAATGTGCCACTAAAGCACTGATTTTGTGTTTCTTCTTAAGATCCAGTACAATAAACGTTTTTTTTATGTTTGAAAATATTCTCTGGTAAATGTGTTAACAAGTTATAAAAATCCATAATAGGTTACTTCAAATATTAGTTCAGCATTTTCTTGATAATTCCAGGTAACAGTGAAGTCTACCACAGTTATTATGGAACCATGGCACACTGTCTGTAAATAGGTTTTAGCATGTTTAAGGTGTATGTAAAGGCATCTACTAGGCAGCTGTTTGGCATTTTCAGTGGTAGTTTTAATAATACAACTACCCTTCCTGCAGTAGTGGGAGTTGATGTTTTGTAACCTAGGTTTGGGTCATAGGGGAGTACATGAGTATTCCACCAGTTCTCTTATTTTTTCTACCTAGGCTAAAATTCTGATAGTCGGGTCTAGAAAATGTGTTGTTATCTTTATAAGATGCCAGCCATAACTTAATTATTTATAGGACATGTAGTCTAGTTGTTGTTATCCATTCCTGTGGTTGTGTGTCTTTGTTTCACAAACTCCTGGCATTCAGATGAAGTATTTTTGACCTTCTTGAGTTTTGTAAGCAAAAGATCTAATCAAATTTATCTGAGCAACCTGTATCAACTGATCTGGCATTTGGATGAACATCTTCACCATGTGACAATTACGTAAGTAGAGGCAACCTGATGCATTTACAGTTATGTTTTCTAACAGATTGTACCCAAAGGTAATTTCTTAAAAGGTTCTTATTTTGTTTACTGAACCAAAGTAGAAGATATTAGACTGAAATGGTAAATGAAGGCTGATGGATAGAAGCTGTAAATATTTAAGAAATAACATCAGAGCAAAAGAATATGATATTGATTACTAATAATGAGAAGAGGTGATATACTACTAAACTTGCTGTTGTAAGGCTTGGTGATTATAAGCGTGAAACATCTATTTATTTATGTGTTTATATTGGTCATCCTTTGGTGTATTGTACAGAGATTCTAGGGTTGTTATGGCGTGTATCTTTAAATGATCATATTGTAATAATGGTTAGTGAGTTTGGTTATGAGTTGGGGTGGAAAAGGAGTGATTTAGGACCCACTGTTAACTCATTGTGTGAGCCTGTAAATCCAAGAATGTGCATTACTGAGCATTTCTGCTTATTTTGAACAACATGGCTTTCACTTATGGTATATGAAAACAATACAGGAAAGTTTAAAGAAATGTCACTGTAAAACCAAACAAGTACATTGATTTGATTAGCTTTCAGGAAATATCACCCAAAGCAGTAGTGGGCACTTATGGCACTACAAATAATGTGGAAGGTAAGACTGCTTGAACAGTAGAGAGGATAACCAAGAAAAAAATGGATATAGAAGTCTATTTACTCCTATAAGAGAAATAGATAGGAAAAAGATCTTTTAAAATATCTTGTAGGGCAAAAAAGTATAAAACTAACTGGGTGTAATTACCAAAATTAGCAACATGAGTTGGAGACTTGCTGATAGCTACTGAATTCTATAGAAGAAGGGATGAATTTCTACAAGAACACTGTCTCCTTGCACAACATTTGGAATGCTTGCAGTAAAATACTGCATATGAGTCTTTTATACAAGGTACAAGAACTGGCAGCTATCGCCAGGTAAAAATGTAGCTCCATTTTAAGCAACTGACAAGGAGAATGGTGTCTGCTCAGTCCTATAAGACAAGTAATGAAGTGAACAACTGTCATAAACCCAGGATAGCATCACCCTCTTACTCCAAAGAGGAATAAATATTAAATATAAACCAATTATAACTGGCATAGGAATAGGAAAGTTACATCAGAATGTTACAGTAGTATGGGAGGTAAGAACAAAGGAACATAGGAACAATACTAGGTAAATATTTACAAGAACCATAAGATTCTTAGCCACACAGACCTTTAAGTAGACACATTTAAAAGTTCATACCTCCTTCTTCAAGAACTTAATAGCACTTTCCTCCTAAATTAAGCAAGGTCATACAGCAATGTTTTCTTTTGGCTGCGCCCATTAGGGGTTGCCAAAGTGGATCATCTGTTTCCATTCCTCCTGTCCTCTGCATCTTGCTCTGTCACACCAACCACCTGCATGTCCTCTCTCACCACATCCATAAACCTTATCTCAGGCCTTCCTCTTGTCCTCTTACCTAGAAGCTCCATCCTTAGCATCTTTCTCCCAGTGTCCAAACCAACAGAATCTCACCTCTCTGGTTTTGTCTCTAAACCTTCCAACCTGAGATGACCCTCTAATATACTCATTTCTAATCCTGTCTATCCTCATCACGCCCAGTGTAAATCTTAACATCTTTAACTCTGCCACCTCCAGCTCTGACTCCTGTGTTTATGTCAGTGCCATCCTCGCCAACCCATATAACATAGCTGGTCTCACTACCATCTTATAGACCTTCTCTTTTACTCTTACTGGTACCTGTCTATCACAAATCACTCCTAATACTCTTCTCCACCCACTCCACACTGCCTGTACTCTCTTATTCACCTCTCTTCCATACTCACCATTACTCTGTACTGTTGATCCCAAGTATTTAAACTCATCCATCTTTGCCAGATCTACTCATTGCATCCTAACCATTCCTCTGTCCTCCTTTGTCCACCCTCTTTTCTTCTCTCTAGAGCATATCTCCATCTCTCCAGGGTCTCCTCAACTTATTCCCTACTCTCACTACAAATCACAATGACATCCGCAAACATCATAGTCCACAGGGACTCCTGTCTGATCTTGTCTGTCAATCTGTCCATCACAATTGCAAATAAGAAAGGGCTCAGAGCTGATTCTTGATCTAATCCTACCTCTACTTTAAATTTATGTCATACAGCAATTCTGATATACATCTGTGTCTACCCATCGAGTCATCAAGAGCAGCCATAAAGGTAGTCAAAGTAGAACTTTGATCTGCAATGGTAATTTATTCCATAGGCTGGGAATATGTTGAGCTAAGAACCTATCTGTCTGGCAAGTCCTGTTTATTTTTGGTGCAGATTTAGCTAACTAATGTGGGTGTTTGTAGAGCAACTGGTTTTGCAAAGAAAGAGAAGGTAAAATAGGATTGTGTTTTTCATGACTTGGAAAGCAAGACAGAGGCCACCTTGGAGCAGCCTTTAGGCTACTGAGTATAATGGGTTCTGTGCTAATCTGTCAGGACAGATGAAAGATTTAAGGTCTTCCATTTTCTTGTTATGGTATCTTTGGGGCATTTCTAGTTGAGACAAGTTACTTTTAGTATTGACAAATCCAATGTTAGACATACAATGAAAAATAGCTGGAAGATTTTGATGGGAAATTGCATTGTTTCAATTCCGAGAAAAGTGACCCTAAGTTTTATTCACAGAAGAGGAGACAATTTTAAACCTAATTACAAAAAGAAAGGAACACATATATGAATAATTTTACTACAATTTTAGACAGTATCTTGAAGGGTACCTAACAGAGTGTAAATTGTAAATTATGGAATTTTATAGGTTATAGACCTTATAATGAGGGCACTAGCAGTGGTAGGACTTTTGAATATGTTGCTCACTTTAATTGCAAGTCTGAATTTAAAGTTTATGTTGCTCAAGATGTTGAAAAATGTGGCCAAATTCCAAAAGAGTTGCTCTCAGTGCAAGTCTACCCTGATTCCAAAAATCTTTCTCTCAGTGTACGTGACTTACTTCAGTGTAAGACCTATTTATAAACAGGCTTGCAGAGCCGGACAGATTCCAAAACACCTACTCTGAGCCTGTTCTCAGTGTAAGTGGTCACTTACACTGACATCAACTCTTTGGGAATTGGCCTCACGGAGTTGAAACTGAGCAATAGAAAATAATTTTTCTAGAAGCAAAGAACCTGCCCAGTTTTAAAAAGCAGGAGATTGAAATTAACATAAGATATTGTTAAAGTTTTTGAGTGCTACAAAAATTGCTGATTTGTTCAGGTTTAATTATTGTAATGAATGTAGCTTAAGAAATAAGTCTTTATTGGTTGTTTCATGTTATGCAATTTTGTGTATTTTATTTAAACTCTGATTTCACTAATTCATTATGTCTGATGAAGTACAAAATAATTGAGAAGGAAAAACACTGTTATAGTCACTGGATTTGTTGAAAAAACTCCTGAAACCTATGAAACCTATTCATTTTTAAGCCAGTTACTGCACTGTTTTCTTTTTCTTTTTCATTTTTCATTATACAGATGCAACAGATTGTTAATTTTCTTGAACCTCCATTCATTTAATAAGAAATCACTAGAAAAAAAATCACTGAAAACACATTTTAATGAACTCAGTTTTTGTTAAATCACAATTCATAGAAAACTGTAGAAGCCTGACAATAGTTCTGATGCAGTTAGTGTTTCTACGCCAACAGTGATTCATTGTGTATACTTTTAACTCTTTTCCCATTATTGTAAGACCAAGGAGATTTTTAATTAAGGAGTGAGTACAAGAGTTTTCACCATTGAAAGAAAACATCTTTTTAAGGTATATTTGTCATATATGATGTTTTATAACCAAATAAAACAGTGTATCCAGAACAGTGAAAAATAAATCAGGTGGCGACAATAAATTAAGAAAAGATTTAAGAAACTTTAGTTTAGTGCTTTTATCCTATAATACAAAGACTTCATCATAACTAAAGCTGATGAACACAACTCACACTTTAAATACAAAAAAAAATACACAATTCAATCTAAAAAAGACAATCACAAGGCACAAACCAAATCTATTTTTTTTATTATTATTGGGCTTTTGACCAGTTGTTTACACATTGAAGGTTTTGTGGCATGCACTGTGGTGGCAGGGCAGGACAGGTTCATCATCCTTTGTTGGTAACTGCTGATTGAGAGCCCCAGTGTCTGTTATTCTTAAAGTGTATTAAATTTCTGGTATGCCTGATATATGAGCTGTATCTTACTGATAACTACCTTGTTGCCATACCCTGCTAGATCTAGGCTAGGCCTGCTGAATCTTGCTTTTATGTTGTTGTTGTGTTTTTTGTTTGTTTCCTGGGTTGCTTTCTAACGGCCTAATATTTTGCCTTTCTCAGTGCTTCTGTGGATCACTAGTGATATCTGCATTGCTTGCATTACTTATTTCCTTTATTTCTTGAAAAGTTGAGGTGTCATGTTTGTCATTTTGCATTTTGGTAACACATTGCACTTAAGTTACCTGGGCACATGCTCACTAAAGCAATTATATAATTAGCACTAAATAAAAATTAAACACCCCCCTCTCCCCACTGGCCCACTTTTTTTTTATTATGTTTTCATTTAATTATTATCTAGCATGTCAAGGCAGTCATATCAATCTCCTCTCTCCCAGCTGGTGGTCCTGGAATCAGGAATCATGGCATTGCAACACAACTGTACACAGAGCAACAGCAACCTTCTCCTCCTCAACAAATTCCAACACACACATGAGATGCATGCATATAGCCAAACTGGGAGCTAAGCTCTCTCAAACTCAGTACTGGCATATAACCAGTCAGGAGGAGGAAAAACACCACTCACTACAGAAGTCCCACATAGACCCTACCAACAACAGCACCAAAAACACATAATATACACAAAAAAAAATACTCGAGGCTCTCTAATAAAGATCTGGCAGTCACAGCAGCTTAAGACTAAACAACACACCTGATACACTTGTAATAGGTGACTACAACACAAGGTCACTCCAAAGGCCAATCACAGCCAACATGAATCTCAGTGTCCATCCTAGCCTGTGTGAAGACTGACCTACACCTTGACGACAAAATGAAAGAAACATAATAGGCTCTCTAAGCATGCCAGTGGAGTGTGACCCTGACCTTCTTAGCATCTTACCCTCACCAAGAATGATGAGATGCAACAATGAAAGATGATGAATTTCAACAATTGGCTTTTAAGTACTGGTGTCATTCAAAGGGGTCATCAGCCTGTCAGCTGCTTGGATATGCTTGATAAACCCACTGATTAGATGCTAGCTGGCCCTGTCACCCTGGGCTTTTTTTTGGATATTGGCAAAGGCTCTTACCCCCCCCATAGTTTTTTTTTAGGCAAGGCTCAGACAAAAAACCCTCCATAGGTATCACAAGGGATAAGAAACTAAGAGTAATGCGAGCACCCCAGCATACCAGGTTATACCTCATACCATGCTTTTGGGAAAAACTGACCCGAACCACAAAAGGAGGGAGTATATTATTCATTCATACCCACACCCCTACAGGTTGGGCAAAGCTGAAGCATCAGAGACTATCCATGTGCAACTAACAGTGGGTAAAACCTGCTCACCAGTTACCTAGCCTGCACAGACCACCCTCCCAAAGGGAAAACCACTCAGCCATCCTGAGAACACTGGAAAATATGAAGGTCTCTCCAAACACTATTACTATGCAAGACTCAAACTACCCAAACATAGACTGGCATTACTCTAGCCCCACTACCACATAAAAGGCAAAGGTTTAAATAAATTTATAAACTCAAATGCAACACAACCCTTACCACTCCCACAAGAACTACAAAAATTGATCACAAATGATCATCATACTCATGGGGACTCCAGACCAGATAAAAGTATCTCCACACAGAGACCAAGGTAACAAAGCACGAAATATCAATCTCACATCCACCCCCACCTGCCCAGAAAAAACCAGTGAAAAAAACTCTAAAGCAAATTTCACACTCCTCAAAAAAGTGGAATCAGAAAAAACCAAGACCCAATCCTCCAAAGGCAGCAGACCTGTCTGGTCTGTCCCAACCATAAACAAACTATGCAATAGAAGGAGGAAGCTACTAAATGATAGCGCAAAATCCAAAAAAGGGCAAAAAGGGGCTGATCAGTATTAGCAAAAAACACGGGCACTCATAAAAATTGTCAATTGGCCAATTGAGAGAAAAAAAAAAACAGGACACTAAGGATAATCCACAAGGCTTTCTTTCTTTTTAGTTATGAACCTGGTGGGTAATTTCCCAGATATGCTCAAATTAGTCAAAATGACAAAAATACACTGAACCCACAGACATGGGCTCCTACATGAACTCAAGAAGATGAAAAACTAAAAAAAAACTAAAAACTAATCTCAGCCTTACTACAGGATATGTGTGTCCAGTGGTATGTACAGCAATAGTGGTCCCTCTCCATAAAGGTGGTGCCCTCAACGGATCCTGGAACTAGCCCCATAAGCCTGACTAGCTTGGTGCTTGCCAAAAAGCTGGAAAGATCATGGACCACAATCATCATAAAGGATATGGGACCTACAGAGACAGGATCCTCCCCAGTTCGTTCAGCTTTGTTAAGATCCTGCCTCTCTTAAAACCTGTGTTGATTTTTGAAAAAGTCACCAAGGGCATTGACGAGGGAAGGTGGTCACACAGCCTACCTGGACCTCAAAAACCTAATCATGAAGGGATTCACATCTAGAGGGGAGTTCATCGTTTCTTCATCATCATCCTCATCAGGCCCATAATTGAGTACAATGCCCCTTTTGGGATGTACCTTACCAGAGACCTGCAGCAACTGGAAAGACCCCAAAAGTACCTCACCAAGAGGATCAAAGGGCTCAAACAGATGCCATATGCTGCCGGTTAAAATACCGCCAGTTCAGAGGCGATCTGTGCTGAAAGCCATAAAGCCCTGTCAACCTGGAATTAATGGACACTGCACCTCAGAAAAATCCAAATCCCCTCGAGGCTTTGAGAGAGAGACCTCAGAACCTCAGAAAAAAAATAAATATGGAGGGGGAGGGATGATTAAAAACCAGAGAGGCTCCTCACACTGGAAAAAAATCCCAGTCAGGTTAGGCAGAGTCCTCATTGACTCTCTTCAAGAGGAATCTTGATGAGTGGATGCCCTAGGGCAGATAGCCTAGTATGAACCTATGAACCTATGAACAAGGTCAAAAACAATCAATAATCCTCTGCTCTAATTTATACATTATCTAGACAATAAACAAAATACATAATGATAATGACTAGTAATATGTTTACTTTTATAATGTTATAAAAAAGTCACCCATATATTATTTTGAAATATTAAAAATTGATATGCAATTACTTTTCTGGCAGATCTACTGATAAAATAATGAAATATTCAAAACTAATTCTTAAATTAACTTGAACTGAAATGGACAAAATTTAATGTGGACAAAATTTCAATTTGTATGTACCATTTTTTTACAAGTACCCATATGTTTAATAAGTTAGGTCTTACTGAAACCCTGATAGCTTATCATTTTGCTGAGCATAACTTAAGTATGCTCTGAATAGAAACATGGACATTGACCATGACCATTCTGTTGCATTTAGCCTTGGTTGAAAAATATGTTCTTTAATTCAGTTCTTGATTTCCAAAAAACACCTCTTAAATCTTTAGTGACCTTCTCTAATACTATAAATTTGCATTTCTTATATGCCTGCTCCACCAACCTGTTGCCCTTTAGCATATGTCTGTAAAGGGCATTGTTGGTTTTCCATTTAGAAACATTATATAAATATTCATTTACTTTTTTCCCCAACATAAAATCCACCACATTCTTGGCAAAAAGCCAAAAATACTATCCCACAAGTTCCAGAAGAGGCTAACACTTTGTTTTTAATGGATGACCTCTGTAAATGACTGGAACCGTATCAGTATCCCATATATAGCAACATTGATTATACATTCCACACCTTCTAGTACCCATTTTTGAGTGTGTAATTTTTGGTACTGGTATAACATGAAGTCTGATGATCAGACCTATTTTTATGTTTGTTACCTCTTTTATATACTGTACAACATTTAGATTGTCCCCTAACTACCTTTAATATCATAACCTTGAAAAGGCAGCATTTCTTTTCAATAACTTTTTTCATAGCTGTTGAACTACTACTGAATTAATGTACCATTTCTCTCTCATAATCTGATGTTTGCAAATCTCTTCCCAACAAACCCTAAGAACTGAACTATATAGTGCCTTTGTCCACAACAGGGGTTTAAATTTATCTTTTCTTTCCTTTTCAACCTCAACACAATTTTTCTCTAGTAAATTGTGAGGATAAACCCTGTCACATGTCTCATGCATCAAATGAGACACTGAGGCTCGGTATTTGTTCAAGTTGTTTATTGTACATAAACACATCAGGAGCTGTAACTGCAACATATACTTTGAACTTCATAAGCTAACTGACTGACTTGTTACTTCAAACACACTCACATATGCATCTCCATTCATGCCTGTACTCTCTCTGACTGACTACACAAAATGGCACTGATCTTGAATGTGCTCAGTAACTTATATGCACATGTTATATAACTACAGTGGCTGACTAGGTACAATGCACACAATGATCTACATCCTCCCTCTTTGATTTGTTTCACATGCAATAGCAGAACAAGATATTTTTACAAGATAGATGTCACATCAACATTTAACAGCAAACAAATTCAAGTCCAAGTTGCTGTGTATTTCAAATTGGGTCTGGAAATTCTACCCAATCTGGTCACACAAAACCTTTGACTGGGTTTAGCAACAGGGACAGTCTCTGGGGATTCTTTTACCATTAGAACTTTGGGGATTACATCAGCATTACTTGAAGAACGTACACTGTCATCTGGAATTTGAACATGTGTAGAGCCATTCTGGGAAACAGAGTCACTAACACAGGCGATCTGCTGCAGCAGTGGTTTGGAGACTGGTAGTATGTGTCTTTGATTTATTCTGAAATTCATTCCTTCAGATTGTAGAATGTAAGATCTCAGTTCAACACAAATATTCTTGAGGCTGCGTTTTACACGAACTTCAGAATAAACTGGCTCCTCACTTAAGCACCATGTTCAATAATAGCCTCGCATCAGGCTTTGTGCCCACTGAATGGCACACAGCAACAGTTATCCCACTCCACAAAGGGGGAGCCACCACTGATCCTGGGAACTATAGACCTATTAGCCTGACGAGCCTGGTCTGCAAGGCCATGGAACGTATCATCATGGAACTCATAAACAAAGACATTGGTAACCTCAAAACTCTGGATCCCACCCAGTTCAGGTTTGTGAAAGGCAGATCATGCCTCCTGAACCTGATTGACTTCTTTGAGGCAGTCACCAAAGCTGTAGATGAGGGTAAGGTGGTTCACACAGCCTATCTTGACCTTGCCAAGGCTTTCAACACCATCCCCCATTCTGGAATTATAGCTAAAATCAATAAACTAGGCATAAATCCCTACATCACAAGATGGGTTGCCAACTGGCTCACTGACAGAACCCACACTGTAAAAGTTGCAGACTCCAAATCTGACCTCAAACCAGTGACAAATGGAGTACCACAGGGCTCCGTCCTGGGACCGCTCCTGTTTGGTATCTACTTCTCTGAAGTACAGGCTAACACAGAAGGCCTCTGGCTAATGAAGTTCGCAGATGACTGCAAACTAGGAGCCATAGTCAAGTCCCCAAATGATGTGAACATCTTATAGAAGGGCTTCTCTGAGACAGATGCCTGGTGTCAGAGCCATGGCCTCAAGCTCAATGCCAAAAAGTGCAGTGTCATCCCCTTTGGTAAAAACTCTGTACCCATGAACTACCACATAGGCAGCAATCTACTTAACACTGAATGTGTGATAAGAGACCTTGGGACCCAGGTGGACAGTAGTCTCTCCTTTGATAGTCACATCACCACAGTAGTCAGGAAGTCCTTCAACGTGGCACACTTCATCATAAAAGGGTTCTCATCCAGGAAAAAAGAGGTCATCATTCCCCTTTACTCAACACTCATTAGACACATTATAGAGTACAATGCCCCTTTTGGAATGTACCTCACAAGACATCTGCAGCAGCAGGAAAGGCCACAGAAGTACCTCACAAAGAGGATTACTGGACTTAAATGCCCTACACTGACCGTCTCAAAAAACTCCAGCTTTGCTCCGTAGCATATCGCCTACTCCGAGGTGATCTCTGCCTAACATATAAAGCTGTGTCAAACCCAGAGCTGTTGGACATGCTACACCTAAAGATATCCCAATCCCTCCGAGCTACATGCTCTAGGGACCTAAACCTTGTCACCACAATAAACAGGACATACTGGAGGGATAGATTCCTATCCCAGAGACTTCCCATACTCTGGAACAGGCTAGCCATCTATGTCAAGCAAAGTTCTTCATTAGCACTCTTCAAGAAAAATCTTGATGAGTGGATGGGAAATAGGAAATACACCCCGGGGATCACTTCTGTGTCTCTGCTCGACAGTGGCACAGGAAAATAACTTTCTTGGGTGGCGTAAGCCAGGGAACCTTGTTGGCTAGGCTTACATAGGCCCTTGGGCTGATAGACTAGTACCTACCTATGAACCTATGAACCTATGATTCCCACTTGCCCATACCCTTTAGATGTTTGCATTCTCACAATATTTCCTTGTCTTAATGGTCTGAGAAGTTTGCTGGATTTATCGTAGTACAACTTTTATGACTGGTGTTTTTTGAAAAGTTCAGTCTTGATCATTCTGTTGTTCTTTGCATTTGGTATCATTAATTGTTTACTGGTCAGAAGAGTTGTCTTAGTCTGTCTGGACATCAATCTCTAAGCAAGTGAACCAAGCAAATTATCTCGAGGAATGCTTCTGAGATTTAGCAAGTTAAGAAAAACATCGGTACCATCTCTCTTGGATTTCTCCAGCAAGTACTTTGCACTTTGAACTGCAAGCTCAGCTAATCCATTGGATTGTGGATATCCAGGACTACTTGTAACATGGACAACGTCCCAAGACTCAGCAAATTTCTTGAACTGCTAATTTGTAAACTGTGAGCCATTGTCAGATATGACTGTGTGTGGACAACCATGGACAGAAAAATGCCTCTTCAATAATGTAGCGACAGTGATAGACGTTAAGTTAGGAAGAAGGTCAATTTCAAACCAATTTGAATAAGAGTCTACTAACACTAAGTAATGCTGACCATTCCATTCAAAAATATCAGTAGCAACTGTTGACCATGGTAATTCAGGAATCTGGTTTAGCTGAAGTGATTCTTTTTGTTGGTGCAATTTAGTGCTGTTGCAAATTGAACATGCTAGAGGTTCCTTTGCTATATATTTTGACATAGAAGGCCAAAATACTATGCCTCTTGCCCTTCTTTTGGTTGAATCAGTACATGGTATTCCTGCTGTAATGTTGAAGGAATTACCACTTTAGGAACTTTCACGATGATTCCATCTTTCATCATGGACTCATTTCTGTAAAGAAACTTCTTCTGTATGTCAAGTGGTAAACTAGTTTGTTGTGCTGGCCATCCTTCACTGACAACATTTTTCAGCTTCTTGAGAATTGGGTCTGAAGCTGTGTGATTTCTGAGTTCATCAAAATGTGATGAGAAGAAACATTCTGACTTCCATGACTCCCGTGACCTAGAAGTCTGCTTTCTCATTGTCATGCTGTTCTGTTGTTTGTCTGGGTCCTCTTGGCAAAGCATCAGCAAGGTATAGAAATTTACCTTTTGTATAGACAATATTAAAATTGTACTTCTGCAAATTTTAACATCATGCATTGCAAGCATGCTGGGGCTGTATGTACTGGCTTTGTCAAAATTGACAGTAGAGGTTGGTGATCAGTCTCTGTTTGAACAGGTTTGCCATAAATATTATCACTGAATTTCAAACATGTGAACACTACTGCCCAAACTCTTTTTTCAATTTTTGCATACTGCATTTCAGTTTGGGTTAAAGTTCTGGATGCATAGGCTACTGGTACACCTTCCTGAAGACATGCTGCACCAAGACCATGCTTTGAAGCACCACACAAAAGAGTTACAGGTTTGTGAACATCATAATACCTCAATGTGGGGGACTGGCAATTTTCTGTTTCAGAACGTCAAATTCTTTTTGAGGTTGTTCCATCCAGAACCAGTTTATATTTTTGTGTGTCAGCTCATGTAACGGTGCTGAAAGCTCACTCAGGTCTGGGATGAACTTTCCTAAATAGTTGACCATACCAAGAAAATGTTGCAAAGATGTATCAATGTCTAGAATGACATCTCAAAAATTGCTGCTTCCTTAGACAGATCTGGATGTAAGGCATAACTCGTAAACAAATGACCCACATAGGTAACTTCTTTCAGTTTGATTCAGTTTAAGATTTACTTCACATGCATTGACTAGAACTTTCTTGAGGTTTCTTTCATGTTCAACTTCACCACTGCCCCCTACAATGTTGGCTACTATGAAAGCACATGGATAACCAGAAAACAAATTGCTCCATTGTACGTTTAAATACTTTACTGGCAGAATTTATCCCAAATGGCATTCTCAGGAATCTGTATCTACCAAATGGTGTACTGAAAGTAGTTAACAATGAAGATTTGTGATCCAGCAAAATTTGCCAAAAGGAACATTTTGCATCTAAGACTGAAAAAACAGTGGCATTTCACATGAGAGTGGCTACTTCTTCTATTCTACACATCGGATGATGAGAATGTTTAAGTGCTTTGTTTAAGTCTCTTGGATCAATGCATATTTGAATATCATCTGAGCTTTTCTTATGAGCTATGACCCCGGAGAGTACCCATTCAGTTGATTCTTTTAGTGGAGTAAGGACACCCAAATTCACTATTTTGTCTAGTTCTGCTTTTACTTTGCTCTGCATTGCTACAGGAACTTTCCTTGCTGGTCCGACAACTGGGATACGTCATGGTTTAACTTCATGGAATATGTGACTCGAAGTTTGCCAAGCTCATCTTTGAAAATATCAACATATTCACTAAAAATATTCTGTGTAACACTATCGTGGTTGTTGTTCACACTTAAATGGTGGACCTCTATTAAACGAAATCAGTGCCATTCTCAAACTGTCTTTGAGGTCTAACAGTGACTGCATGTGTCTTTTGACTACGTAAAACTGCAAGTCATAGCTGCTCCCAGCAGAATGACATGTGAGAACTACTGCACCATCAGTCTGAAGCTTGTCATCACCATAAGCAGCTAGTTTTGCACACTTTGCTGAATCATGTTTTTCATCAGCTTTTACTTTAGCAAACATTTGTGCTGATATAACATTGCACTTTGATCCAGTGTCTACTTTAAGCTATACAGGTTTCCCATTAATTCTTACAATACAAAATATTTCAGTCTTTGCTCCCAACTAATAATCTACTGTGTTAACTGGTTCATTGATCACAGAAACCCCATCAACATAAAAAGTTTGCTCACAGCTCTCTATCTGATCTACTTGCTTTTTTGGATGCTCTGTTTTAATAAAACTATGTGTCATTTTAGACTTGCAAAGCCTTTTGAAATGATTCCACTTTTTACATTTGTGACACTGCTGAGCAAAAGCTAAGCATTTCTCTCATTTAGGTTCATGACTACCTTCACAATTATGACAGTTAACAATGAGGTTGTTTGGCACACCCTTTGGTTTATATTTCTTTTTTTATATTAACTTTATGTTGTACACTATCAACATTCACACCGTCAGATACTGCATGCATGCTTTTCTCATTTGTAAGCATATTCATATGCTTTTCTGTAAGCTCATGTATTTGGCAAATCTCAATGGCTTTGCTCAACATTAAATTACTGTCTTGAAGCAAAGTTTTTCACACTTCATCATTATTAATAGCACATACAAGCCTGTCTTTTATCAACTCATCTCTCAGATCACCAAATCTGCACATTTTTGCTTTATGCCTTAAGTCAGCAATATATGCTGCTATAGTTTGACCAGTCATTTGATTTATTGTGCAAAACATGTGCCTTTAAATTGTAACATTCATTTGAGGGTTACACATTTCTCTAAATTTAAGTTTTAAGCACTAAGAGTCTTCCTACATTTCAGCCTGTATCACAATATGGAAGTTCTCCTCCTTCCCTGCATACATGGTAGGTGCATACACAAATTAATGTTCCCTCTCAGTGGCTTCTGAGCCAGCTAAAGTAAGAAGTATGAATGCCTTTGTACGTGCATCTTTATCAGAAAATGCAGCCTGTATGAAAATATCATATTCTTGTTCACACACTCACCAGTTCTCAGCAATACTATTATCAAACACCATGGCCCATGTATGCGAAATCCGTCTGCCATAACAACAACATTCTTTTAAATATAGTCAGATAAAAAACAGTCATCTCCAGACATATGAATCTGGTACCCTCCCAGATGATGTAAGTGTAGGGTTACCACCTGTCCCACTTTACGAGGGACAGTCCCTCTTTGGGCAGTTATGTCCTGCAAAAAAATCGTAAAAATGGTAAATGTCCTGAGATTTTAGGACAAAATTATTTCCTATATTTTATGTAATAGTTGCATACAACAGTTATTCTGTATCTGACACACCTAAACGTTATAAGAAACAGAATAAGCAACTAAAATGCTATAAGAATAAGCTTTTATTTAGGCAAAGAAGTGAAGTTCTGTCATTTGTACTGGCCGTGGGTAGGTTTTGGCTTGCAAAATCTCATGTTTTTACTAAAAGTGTCCCACTTTAGGCATTTGAAAAGGTGGCAACCCTATGTAAGTGACCACTCACTAACCTACATCATCAGGCATAAAACCAACCTACCCAACCCAACCATATCTAGAACAATTGGAACCAAGAAAAACTTTAACCCCGATCTCTTCCAAAGGGAACTAAGAGCATGTAACTGGTCTCCCTTAAAACACCTCCCACTGCAGGAAGCTGTCAATTACTTTAACTCTAACTTCTTTGTCATTCTAGACCACCATGCCCCAATGCGCTCTATAAGAATGAGAACTAAATCTGCCCCATGGCTTTCAAAAGAAACCAGGCAAAAAATCAAACTCAGAAATAAATACTGGAACAAATCACGATCAACTTAAAACCCAGTAGATCAACAAAACTTCAGGCAACTAAGAAACGAAACTAAAAAAGCAGTACTGTCTGACAAAAGAAACTACTACTTACAATTCCAGCAGAACCACCATAATCAACCACAAAAGTTCTGGGCAAGTATTAATCAATTATTACACCCAGATCAATCCATCACACCACACCCACAAGGCACAGACCAAGAGAATCCTAAACAGACTGCTAATACCATTAATACCTATTTCACTGTGGCCATCCAAAATCTTACTAATCATCTATCTACTCAGGACTTACCTATATTCAACTATATCGCTAACCCACCCCCTCCTTTTCTCTTCCAACCAGTACCAACTACATACATTCTAGCCCTCATCCAAAAGCTCAAACCATGTACCCCCTCAGCTGACAAGATTCCCGCTGAATACTTGCAAAAGGAAGCCAAATATATTGCATACCCCATTTCCATTCTTATTAATAGAACTATCACTGAAGGACACATCCCAAGCATATGGAAGGTCTCCCATATTATTCCCCTTCATAAGGGAGGTAACTCCACTGAACTCTCCAACTACTGTCCCATTGCCCTTCTGCCTCCCCTAGCTAAGATCATGGAAAAATTAATCCATAAACAATTGCTAGACCACCTAATCCAATATAACCTACTTTCCAACTCACAACATGGTTTCAGACCCTCACACAGCACTACTACTGCCCTTTCAGACCCTCACACAGCACTACTACTGCCTTTTCAGACCCTCACACAGCACTACTGCTGCCCTTTCAGACCCTCACACAGCACTACTGCTGCCCTTTCAGACCCTCACACAGCACTACTACTGCCCTTTCAGACCCTCACACAGCACTACTACTGCCCTTTCAGACCCTCACACAGCACTACTACTGCCCTTCTTTCCTTCACTCACTGTATCAACAAAAACCGTAACCTTAATAGGCTTTCCTCTGCACTGTTTATAGATCTGTCTAAGGCATTCGATATGGTAAATCACCAAATACTTATAAATATCCTCAAATCTCTGTCACTAGATGCATTAGCTATAAAATGGTTCCAATCCTATCTAGAAAACAAACAATAGGCCGTGCTTTGGCATAATATTCTATCTACCCATCTACCCATTAACACAGGGGTCCCCCAAGGGTCCATATTAGGACCACTCCTATTTTCTATATTTATCAACGACCTTCACCTAGCAATCCCCCAAGCTACATGCATACAATATGCAGATGATTTGACACTTATATGCTCAGCCACATCCATATCTGAGCTTTACTCCCTCACCCAAAATGTCTTTAACACAGTTGAACTATGGTTTACTCAACGTTGTCTCCTACTAAACCCCCAAAAAACTAAACTCCTCCTTTTCACTCCTACTAGTAAGTCCCCCCCATTAAACCTTACAGTAACATCCAATAACAACACTCTTATATCCTCAGACTCGACTACCAAACTACTTGGTATCACCATAGATAACAACCTTAACTTTGATACCCATATTAATAATACCTTAAAATCTGTTAACAGAAAACTGGGCTCTCTCTACAGAATCAAACCCTTTGTCTCTCCTGCAGCTAGAATAACTATTGCTCACACTCACCTAATTTCTACTCTCCTCTATGCCTCACCCATATAGGTTCATAGGTTCATAGGTTCATACTAGGCTATCTGCCCTGCAGCAATTATAAGCCTAGCCCGATTCTGTATGGCTTACACCACCCCTTGATTTGAGTATACTGTGCCCTTTTTAAGGTTTAGTTTACTGTGCCTCTGTCTAATAGTGACACGGGAGTAATCCCTGGGACAAACCTATGATCCCCCATCCACTTATCGAGATTCTTCTTGAAGAGATTCAGTGAGGTGCTCTGCCTCACATGAACTGGAATTCTATTCCAGAGCAAAGGGAGCCTCTGGGTTATGAACCTGTCCCTCCAGCAAGTTCTATTTATTTCTGTGCTGAGGTTCAAGTCCCTTGAGCATGTGGCTCTAAGGGATTTAGATTTACTGAGGTGGAGCATGTCCATTAATTCTGCATTTGACATAGCTTTGTATGTCAGGCATAGATCGCCTCGAAGTAGGCAGTATGCAACTGAGTAGAGCTGGAGTTTTTTTAACCGAGCAGCATATGGCATCTGTTTGAGACCCTTGATCCTCTTGGTGAGATACTTTTGGGGTCTTTCTAATTGCTGCAGGTGTCGGGTAAGGTACATCCCAAAAGGGGCATTGTATTCTATGATGGGCCTGATGAGGGATGAATAAAGGGGCACGATTATCTCTCTTGATCTAGATGTGAAACCCTTCGTGATGAGGTGGGCTATGTAAAAGGTCTTTCTAACCACTTTGGCAATGTGGTTTTCAAAGGAGAGATTGCTATCAACTTGGGTCCCCAGGTCCCTAATAACTTTCTCTGTACTTAATGGGTTTCCGCCTATGTGGTAATTTGTGGGCACATTGTTTTTGCCAAAGGGTATGACTATACATTTTTGGCATTTAGCTTTAAACCATGGCACTGGCACCAGTTATCTGTCTCTGTGAGACCTTTTTGAAGGATGTTTGTGTCAGCTGGAGAGTTGATTATGGCGCCCAGTTTGCAGTCGTCTGTGAACTTGGTGAGCCATAGTCCTCCCACGTTTGCCTGTACCTCGGAAAAGTATATACCGAACAAGAGTGGTCCCAGGACAGAACCCTGTGGGATGCCACTTGTGACCGGTTTCGAGTCTGACATGGCTCCAGCAACTCTCACTCTGTGGGTTCTGTCTTTGAGCCAGTTTGCGACCCATCTTGTGACATAGGGGTTTATATTTAAGCTGGATAGCTTATCTATGATGCCCAAGTGGGGTATTGTGTCAAATGACTTTGCAAGGTCCAGATAGGCTGTATGGACTACCTTCCCTTCATCTATGGCTTTGGTGACTGTTTCAAAGAAGTCAACCAGGTTCAAAAGGCAGGATCTGCCCTTGACAAAGCCGAACTGGGTAGGATCTAGTGTCTTTAGGTCCCCAATGTCTTTGTTTATGAGCTCCATGATGATCCTCTCCATAGCCTTGCAGACTAAGCTAGTCAGGCTTATGGGCGATAGTTTCCAGGGTCCGTAGAGGCTCCACCTTTGTGGAGTGGGACCACTGTTGCTGTATGCCATTCTGTGGGCACATATCCTGTAGTGATGCTGAGATTGTACAGCTGTTTTATTTGAGGTATTAGTTCCTCTTGTAGTTCATGTAGGACGCAACCTGGGACGCCATCTGGTCCCATGGAAGCAATGTTTTTTGCTTTGGAGAGGGCAGCCTTCACCTGAGCATCTGAGATGTTTGGGAGGCAGCCCTCTGCCGGGATAGATACTTGCTCTTTGGGGGAGGGGTGCAGAAGTTTGCACTGAACCTGTCTGCCAGGATATTGGCGATGTCTGTGGGTTCAGTGTATTTTTGTCGCTTAGAATCAACTCAGAACAAGTCTGGGAGTTGCATCCCAGGTTTCTAACATAACTGAAAAAAGCCTTATGATTGTCTTTGGTGTCCTGTGCAATTTTTCTCTCAAAGCTGGCCTTGGAGGATTTTATGAGGGATCGTAATTTTTTGCTAGTACTGATCAGAGATGCCTTCCCTATTAGGGATTTTGCTCTATCATGTAGTAGCTTCCTCCTTCTGTTGTACAGTTTATTTATGGCAGGGGTCCACCAGACTGGACGCCTGACTTTGGATGATTGGGTCTTGGTTTTGTTTGGGATAGCATGATCCATGCATTCCTGGAGATGTCCGTAGAATGCATTTATATAGGATTCTGCAGTTTGGGCTGTAGTTTCCACTGGCCCTGGGGCCTTGAAGGATTCCACTTCAGTTTTGAGAAGTGAGAAGTTCTAACCTCTCTAAAATCAACCTTAATAAAATGGAAAGTGCCTACAATAGCATAGCCAGATTTGCCACTGGAAACCCTTTCAGAACCCACCACTGTATTAACCTAAAGCAACTAGGATGGCCTGAATTACAAAATCAGCTTAAATTCCACCAACTTACCATTGTCCACAAAACCCTTTACCATCCTACAGATACCCCTATACTATCTACCCTCATTGTCCCCTACAACAATCTTAAGACCTTACGTTCATCACAAAGACTGCTGGTAAATATTTGTAAATCTAACAATAGGGCTGGAGACTCTCTTTTCTGTAATACTGCTGGAAAATCCTGGAACCTTCTTCCTACTGAACTTTCCTCTGTTCCCTCAATATCACTCTTCAAAAACAAACTGAAACTTTTTCTCAGAACACACTGGTTATGCCCTTGTACTAAGTCTGACTGATCTATTACCTTTCTTCCTTGGATCTACCTACTCTCCTCTTTTCTATATTCTTGTTCCTTTTCTTAGTAACAACAAACTTATTCCTTTCTTGATCTTTTCTTATTATCTCCTCATAACTTCTTTAATTAAACCTGTTTTAACACATATTCTGAATATTACAGCTCATACTTTTGTTGTCCTTCTTTATGCCAACCTGCGTACTAATAACTTATCTAACTCAGCTGCTATCCTTTACATGTTGTATTGCAACTACATCTGTATTATGTTAAGTGTTTTTTACTTAGCACTACACTAAGAACAAACGACCACTGAGATTATTCCTTGTCTTTTTTTCTAGCAATGTTTAACATTAAATTAATCTTGTATATGTTATTATATTCGTGCTTCCTCAGAGCTTATCTCCCTGGAACTCTGAGATTATTCCTGGTCTTTCTTTCTAGCAATGTTTAACATGAAATTAATCTTGTAAATGTTATTATATTCGTGCTTCCTCAGAGCTTATCTCCCTGGAACTCCTAGATTATTCCTGGTCTTTCTTTCTAGCAATGTTTAACATGGAATTAATCTTTGTATATGTGATTATATTTTTGTGCTTCCTCTGAGCTTATCTCCCTGGGCCTCTACTGAAAATGGACATATATCCAGTTCGACTAGCCCGGTAAACAAATGTAAAATAAATAAATAAAATAAATAAAATATAAGCATAGATGAGGTACTTGTAATTATGACCAACTGCACAACAATCTCTCTGAAAAAACTTTATTTCAATACTGCAAACACTGCAAACATTCCAGAAATTTCAGATACTTTGACAAATTTTAGTCAATGTGAAAAAATAGCACATTGTGAAAAAAATTCAGTCGTTTTAGCGTTTTTGTACATTTTAAATATTATTTTGAACATTTTTGCAATTATTTCAAATACTTTTATCAGTATGCCACTATTTCGGACATTTCTTTTATCTAGGTATTTATTTTGAACATTTTGAATGCTTTGCCACTTATTCAGTGACTGAAAAATCATTTAAACGAGTTTAAGTATCTTTGAATAACCGCTGACCTGTTTACGAGTTGGCTCCTGTATATTTCTCCATTTCTAGCTGTGTGCCTCATGGTTTGCAAGCTGCTTCAACTTCAGATCCCAGTCTGACACCATGTTGCATGTCTCATGGTATTCATTCAAGTCATTTATTGTAAATAAACACAACAGGAGCTGTAACTGGAACATGTCCTTCAAACTTCATAAGCTAACTGACTGACTTGTTACTTCAAACACACTCACTTGTGCATCTCTATTCAGGCCTGCATTCACTCTGACTATACAAAATGGCACTGATCTTGCATGTGTTCAGTAACTTATATGCACATGCTATCTAGCTACAGTGGCTAACTAGGTACAATACACACAATGGTCTACAACCCCTTTGTAAAAACACACCACAAAGAACATCGTTTTCAACTTTAAATATATCATTGTCAGATATAATTTTAGATAAACATACCAACTGTCCTTCAACCATGTTGTTCTTCTGTATCATTGGATGGCAACTACTATAGTGCATGTAGGAATTTAAAAAGTAGGTTTCCTATATATGTTCAAAGAAAAAAAATGTTCCTGTTTTATCAGTGTAACTTCCAAAAAATAACCTCATTCTGAGTAGATAAATATGTGAACTGTAGGAAGTCTGTGCTATTGTTTATGTGCATGAGAAATTCTTTAGCTCTAACCTCAGTATTTTTCCAAAGGATACAAATATCATCCAAAAATCTAAAGTATCCAGTCCAAGTATTTGTAAATTCTGAGTTAAATCTAAAATCTTTTCCCCACTTCAGCATAACAATATTGGCAAATATGGGAGTGCATGCAACCCCCATGGCCACACCTTTAACATGTCTAAAAATCACTCTCCTTCAAAGAATAGAAAGTTGTTTTTCAAAAGTAAATCCATTAGGTTCACTAGAAAAATTACTCTGTCAGAGTCTAAAAAAGTAAAATTGTAGAAAACCTTCCGAGACAATAATAATGTTTCTTCATGTAGTATACTCCAGAACAGGTCCATCACATAATTAGTTAAAAACGAGCAGCAACAATGGGTCTTATTAGGGGATCAAACATATTTTTGTGCACATTAGGAATTCCAAAAATTGTTAGAACTTTGAGTATTTACAGAGTGATTATGGGCACTCCATACTGCAAAATCATTCTTATTGGCATTGACTGATTTACCTTCTCCATCATAAATACAAGCCAGGTATAATTTCCTAGTAAATAACCTAAATTCTATCCAGGTATCAACCAGGTCCCGTTTATCTTGAGGGACGGAGGCCAAAACTTATTCAAAAAGGTTAAAATGTACCATTGAAATAATCAGGTTACTATAATTAAAAATGCTTTAACCATGCTAAGTATGGGAACCCTGTCTGGCAAAGTATCTATACTGGGGTTTAAGACCAACTGTTTTTCCCATCTTCCCCTTCCATGTAGCCTCTTCCTCTTCCCCTTATCCTTCTTCCTTAACCATTCTGGTGTACCTGTTCATGGTAAAATGATAACTACTGAGCAATTCTCTCTGATTTCCTCAGCTAAGTGTCGAAAACTTACAATCTCGAATGGCCAGGTAAGCAAATTCTTTCATCGGGAAAGAATTTGCTTGGCCATTATCGGGAATTTGGCCTTTCCCCAATGTAGAGTGATATCGGAGTTGGCATATTTAGTTAGGGGGAGTGTAGGAGGCACAGCCCCCCACATGGGGGGTGTGGGGGTGAAGCCCCCCACTTTTTTATGGCTTGGAAGTTTATGGTAGTGTGGCATGGCCAAGTGAATTCTTTCCCGATGAAGGAATTCGCTTACCTGGCCATTTGAGATTGTAAGTTTTCGACCTTTAGCTGTCGATGTTTAGGTATTCGACAAGTTAAGTGGTCAACTAGATAATATAGACCCTTATTACCTACCACTATGAACTTTTCTATAAAACCACATTTCACTGAAATGTGTTTTCAGTGATTTTTTCCAGTGGTATGTGATTCCACAAAATGAGATTCAGAAAAAAGAGGGACAATCCTATATCATTCTACTTATGATGTTTGTATTTATATATATATATATATATATATATATATATATATATATATATATATATATATATATATATATATATATATATATATATATATATATATATATATATATATATATATGTATATGTATACACACATATATATATATATATATATATATATATATATATATATATATATATATATATATATATAAAGAGAGAGAGAGATAGCCATTTATGTGCATTTAAAGTGTTTTTTTTTATTGTATCTGCTTTATTTTCTGAAAAAAACAAAAAAAATACTTGTTTTCCCACCTTTCTAAGCTAGTATAGTCTAGTTTTCAGGTTAGTGCTGAATTCAGGGATGTGTTACAAGTTTCTGTGTTTGCCCATACCTTACTTGGATAGAAGGAAGTTTCTCTGTTCACTGTGAGAGAGGGAGCTTTGAGCAGCCTATCTGTCCCTGGAAGAGTGGTTTCAGCCCAGAAATTAATAGATTATTGGCCATTTTGGGCTAATTTCTATCTCTTTCATGTCCCTGCTATAAAACTGAACCAAAGGAACCTGCACAAAAGTTACTAATAACAATCCAAGTAGGTGCAGAAATATGAAGAGGTAGACCACAGGAGTATGTCCAAGCGTTTAATGTAACCACAAAAATGGAAAAAATACAAAAACTGCCAGACATGAACTCTTTTAAAATCCTTCATGCGTTTTCGTCTATTCATTGACTTCATCAGATAAATACAAATGCAAACTTCCTCTACTCCACATATACATAGTTTAAATCATTAATATTAAAAATAATATACAAGAATTCACAAATTATTAGAAACATTATAGAAAATAAAAAGAAATTTAATAACAATAGAAAAAGAATAGGTACATACAAATGTGGGCATTGTAGTCAGTGTACATATATAATAAACAATAATTCTTTCTAATTGGAAAGTAGAAAAAGATGGATTCACAGTTTGGAATATTATAACTGTGAATCCAAGGGAATAGTTTATATGGCCATTTGCGAAAAATGTGGATCCTTCTACATAGGAAAAACTGAGAGAATGCTAAAGAGAAGGATCTATGAGCATACATATGAAATAACAACGGAGAAAGACTGCAATGCCTTATATAAACACAGTAAAACATGTTTAGAATACAAATATAAATTTATGGTATTAGAACAAATTCAACAGGATATTAGAGGTGGTCCTTGGGAAGAAAGAATTGAGTTTAGAGAACTATGGTGGCAAGTGACCCTGGAAGCAGGGAAATTTCCAGGCTTAAATGAGTTTATCTCTATTTTGCCTTTATTAAAACTAAGGTCAGCAAAGCTTTGAAAGAAGTAACAAAAACTATAATATAACTAGCCACTAGGTGGCATCTGGAATCCTTTTAAGATAGATTTTTATATGGTTTATATGTTTCATATAATTAGGAAAATGAATGTTTTTAAATAAACAAAGTTTTTTTATTAAGTGAATTTAACTGTTTTTAACTATAAAGATTATTTTAAATTATTAATAAGTGACATAATACATTCAATTTCAACACAATATTTGCATGTATTAATTTAATTGTTTTAAACAAAATAGCGGGAAATTGATCAGATAATGAATTCTATTGGCTGTAATATTAATGATTTAAACTATATATATGTGGAGTAGAGGAAGTTTGCATTTGTATTTATCTGATGAAGTCAATGAATAGACGAAAACGCATGAAGGATTTTAAAAGCGTTCATGTCTGGCAGTTTTTGTATTTTTTCCGTTTTTGTGGTTACAATAAACGCTTGGACATACTCCTGTGGTCTGCCTCTTCGTATTTCTGCTCCCTGCTATAAAACCCACATTTGCGAGGTTTTTGTGCAAGTATACATCTCAGCAAGCTCCTGCCTGGTGCTCTGCAGAGTTCTACAGCAGCAGAGAGACAAAAGAGAGACTTTGGAGTGATTAAGTATAATTTTTCTGCATTTTATTGCTGCCTTTAGCTAATTCCCCCTAAAATGCCAACTTTCTAGAGTTTCTGTGATTTAAAAAGCTTGTTTCAGCTACATATTGTACTTATTTTACTGCCTGCACTTTAACAAAGTCGTTTTTGTGTTTAAATTACCTGTTTAACTGTTGTAGGCTACACATTCAAGTATGATAGCTATTTCTGTGCATTTAACATGTTTTTTTTATTGTATCTGCTTTATTTTCTGAAAAAAAGCAAAACCCCCCCCCAAAAAAAATATACTTGTTTTCCCACCTTTCTAAGCTAGTATAGTCCAGTTTTCAGGTTAGTGCTGAATTCAGAGCTGTGATACAAGTTTCTGTGTTTGCCCATACTTTACTTGGATAGAAGGAAGTTTCTCTGCTCACTGTAAGAGTGGGAGCTTTGAGCAGCCTATCTGTCCCTGGAGGAGTGGTTTCAGCCCAGAAATTAGTAGTTTATTAGCCATTTTGGGCTAATTTCTATCTGTTTCATTTCACTGCTATAAAACCCACATTTGCGAGGTTTCTGCACTAGTATACAGCTCAGCAAGCTCCTGCCTGGTGCCCTGCAGAGTTTTACAGCAGCAGGGAGACAAAAGAGAGACTTTGGAGTGATTAGGTATAATTTTTCTGCATTTTCTTGCTGCCTTTAGCTAATTCCGCCTAAAATGCCAATTTTCTAGAGTTTCTGTGATTTAAAAAGCTTTTTACAGCTACATATTGTACTTATTTTACTGCCTGCACTTTAACAAAGTCATTCTTGTGTTTAAATTACCTGTTTAACTGTTGTAGGCTACACACTCAGGTGTGATAGCCATTTCTGTGCATTTAAAGTGTTTTTTTTATTGTATCTGCTTTATTTTCTGAAAAAAAAAAAACAAAAAATATATTTGTTTTCCCACCTTTCTAAGCTAGTATAGTCCAGTTTTCAGGTTACTGCTCAATTCAGGGTTGTGTTACAAGTTCCTGTGTTTGCCCATACCTTACTTGAATAGAAGGAAGTTTCTCTGTTCACTGTGAGAGAGGGAGCTTTGAGCAGCCTATCTGTCCCTGGAGGAGTGGTTTCAGCCCAGAAATTAGTAGTTTATTGGTCATTTTGGGCTAATTTCTATCTCTTTCATTTCCCTGCTATAAAACCTGCATTTGTGTGGTTTTGCGTGCCGGGCAATTCCCGGTTCTACAAAGTCTTCAATTTTTCCCTTGGAACTAGACAAACTTTTAACGTAAGCACTCAAACCATTCACTTCTCATCCCAGCACTTGCTCAAAACTCATAGCAAGCACTAATATAGATTAGTACTAGACCCCCTATACTGTAGAGAAGGACAAGGCTCTCTATTCAACCTTACCAGCCAATCAGTAAAACTGTTCACTGTATTTATCCAGTCATGTCCAAAGGGCAGTTTCAGGTGTACTCTCTGGTTCAACTGGTGAATCTGGACATTTTGAGGCAATGTTACAATTGCCTCATGTAAACAGGCAACCCTCTCCTCCTTCCACCAAACACTAATACATGCGAGAGATGCAATTATACAGCCAAACTGGAGCCTAAGCTCTCTCAACCCAAGACTGGACCAGGCAGTCAAGAGGAGAAGGGAATTACTTACATCACACCACCAGTCTCACATAGACCTATGAAACCAGCACTGGCAAAAAACACACATAAATACATGAAAACATACTCAGAGGCTCTAAATAAAAATCTGCAAAAGCAACAGAGACCTCCAAAGCAGACACCCAAGCACACAAACCATGAAACACATACTTCACAAACCAGTGTGCCATGCAATCACAGCCCTTAAGGCAAAATAACATACCCAACACACTAGTAATAGGTGACTCTATAGTCAAGCACACTGACGTCCCACTCACTAGGCTGAACAAGGAGAAGGTTACTGTTAGCTGCCTGTCAGGTGCCAGGATCCGCCACATAACACAAGCACTCAGGTCACTCCAGAACAAGTACAAATATGACTCTGTCATTGTCCATGTTGGTGTGAATGCCCTGAGCCATACCTCCATGGACTACATGGAAAGAGACATGGAGGAGCTCTCTGATTACGTAGCCCAGGCTGGTATGACCCTGACCCTGAGTAGCATCCTGCCCTCACCAAGAATGATACCACAGTATAGAGAAAAAATGATCAATTTCAACAATTGGCTAAGCTTTTGGTGTCATTCAAAGGGGATCCAGTGTCTGTCAGCCTGGGATGACATGCTCGACAAGCCATGTTGCTTTGCTAGAGATGGCTTGCACCTGTCACCCTTAGGCTTTCGAATACTGGCCAAGGCTCTTGCCACCCCCATAGTGCCTTTTTTAGGCAAGGCTCAAAAGACAAACCCACCGCCGTAAATAGCACAAGTAACAAAAAACTGAGGGCAATGCTACTCAACTCCAGAAGTCTAAACCTCAAAATGCACGCATTCAAGGCACTCCTCAGTATGGAGAAAATCGATATATGTGCAGTAACAGAAACCTGGTTTAAGGCTCCAGTGAGCACCCCAGCACTACCAGGCTACAACTCATACCATACATTTCAGCCACAAAACCCGGACCGAAATACAAAAGGTGGGGGAGTATCCATATTCATCAAGGATACCCACACCTCCAAATTAGTGGCACAGCACGATGCTTCAGAGATCATCCACATGCAACTAACAATTTGCAAAACTGCTATTCAAATTATAGCTTACTACAGATCACCCACCATGTCCCAGGACCCCCACTTCACATTCCTGGAAACACTGGGAAACATAAAGGTCCTACCAAACACCCTGATATTGGGTGATTTCAATTACATTAACTGGGAGAACTACTCAAGTACAAACTCCCTTGCCCAACATTTCCTAGAAACACCCTGGATCAACTGGTCAGCACCCCCACCAGAGGTGACAACATACTAGACCTGGTCCAACATGGGCGACCGGTGTTCCACACTGGAGATCAACCCCTCACTGGTTAGATCTGACCATAAACTAATCACTCTGGATATCCACATTCCGCCACCACCTCCGGTCAAAGAAACCACAGTGAAAAACTTTTCAAAAGCAAACTTCACTTTACTTAAGACCGAGGTGGGAAGTTTCAAAGCCCCCATGCTAAAGGATAACACTGTCTAAGCTGCAAAATCCTTTACTAATGCACTCTATGGGCACCTACAAGAATGCATGGATCGTGCTATCCCAAACAAAACCAAGAATCACTCCTCCAAGAAAAAGAAACCAGTCTGGTGGACCCCTGCCATAAACAAGCTATACAATAGAAGGAGGAAACTAGTACAGAAAAGAGTAAAATGCAAAGAAGGGAAGACATCCCTGATCAGTATCAGCAAGAAACTACAATCACTCATAAAAATCAACCAAGGCTAGCTTCGAAAGAAAAATTGCCATGGACTCCAAAGATAACCACAAGGCATTCTTTAGCTATGTCATCAATCTAAGTGGCAATTCTCAAATCTGCTCAGAGTTAGGGCAGAATGGCACAAAATACACTGAACCGATCAACATAGCCAACATCCTGGCAGACAGGTTCAGTGCAAACTTCACTCCCCTTTCACCCACAAAAGGGCCCATAACTATACCAGAAAAATGTAGTGCCCCTGAAATCACAGACACTCAAGTTAAAATAGCCCTGTCCAAAGCCAAAAACAGCATCAATGGGACCAGACGGTGTCCCAGGCTGTGTCCTACATGAGCTCAAAGATGAACTAACCCCTCACCTAAACACACTGTTTAAACTCAGCCTCTCCACAGGCTACATGCCCACAGAGTGGCGCACAGCAACGGTAATTCCGCTCCACAAAGGTAGAGTCACAACAGACCCCAAGAACTATCACCCTATAAGCCTGACTAGCTTAGTCTGCAAAGCTATGGAGTGCATCATCATAGAGCTCATTAACAGAGACATTGGGAACCTCCAAACACTGTACCCTACCCAGTTCGGCTTTGTTAAGGGCAGATCATACCTCCTAAACCTAGTGGACTTCTTTGAGACAGTTACCAAGGCTATAGACGAGGGAAAGGTGGTCCACATAGCCTACCTAGACCTTGCAAAGGCCTTCAACACCATTCCCCACTCAGGTATTATAGAAAGCTCACCAGCCTGAACATAAACCCCTACGTCACGAGATGGGTTGCCAGCTGGCTCATGGACAGAATCCACATGGTAAGAGTTGCAGGAGCTAGGTCTGACTCTAAACCGGTTACAAGTGGCGTTCCCCAGGGCTCAGTCCTAGGACCCCCTCCTGTTCAGCATATACTTCTCAGAGGTACAGGCAAGCACAGGAGGACTATGGCTGACCAAGTTCGCAGACGACTGCAAACTAGGGGCTATAATTGACTCTCCAGCTGACACAGGCATCCTCCAAAAGGGTCTCACTGAGACAGATACCTGGTGTCAAAACCATGGCCTCAAGCTAAATGCCAAAAAGCACACATATTCATCCCCTTTGGAAAAAATAAACTACCCACAAACTACCTCATAGGTGGTAGCCCCCTAAATATGGAAGATGTAATAAAGGATCTGGGGACCCAATAGATAGCAACCTCTCCTTTGATAATCACATTGCCAAAGTGGTTAGAAAATCCTTCTATGTGGCCCACCTAATCACAAAAGGGTTTGCATCCAGATCAAAAGAGGTCATTGGGCCCCTCTACGCATCACTCATCAGACCCATCATAGAGTACAATCCCCCATTTGGGATGTACCTTACAAGACACCTGCAGCAACTGGAAAGACAACAGAAGTACCTCATCAAGAGGATCACTGGCCTCAAGCAGATGCCCTATGCAGCTCGACTGAAGAAACTCCAGCTGTACTCGGTTGCATACCGCCTACTCAGAGGTGATCTCTGCCTGACATACAAGGCCATGTTCAACCCAGAATTGATGGACATGCTCCACCTAACGAAAACCATATCCCCTCGAGCCACATGCTCCAGGGATCTAAACCTCACCACAACAATAAATAGGATGTGCTGGAGGGAAAGATTCCTGTCCCAGAGACTTCCCATGCTCTGGAACAAGATACCAATCTACATTAGGCAGAGCTCCTCGCTAACCCTCTTCAAGAGAAACCTTGACAAGTGGATGGGAAACAGAAAGTTTACCCCAGGGATCACTTCAATGGCTCTGCTGGACAGAGGCGGCATAGGGAACTAATCTAAGGGGGCGGTGAAAGCCAACACATTCTGGCTAGGCTTATATATATATATATATATATATATATATATATATATATATATATATATATAATTTATATGTGGGAATCATTCACATTATTAAACATTCATAATATAGAATGTTTTTAATACCAGCACAAATTATCACAGTGTGTGAGCATTACTTTGTGTGAGATCAGAGTAGAATTGGGGATTAGGAGTTTGCCCTTTAACTACTGTTGTATGATCTCAGAGTTTGCATAAATATGGAACAGAGTATATGGGATAGAAGTTGCAGGGGAGACTTTTTGTTTTTTGTGTTTGTTCTTTCATAATTTTGAGTTTCAATTTGGTGAGCATGACCTTTTGTAGTTCATATACCGGAATGATCAATTATTTGTAATATATATACATACATATATATTTTTATATATATATATATATATATATATATATATATATATATATATATATATATATATATATATATATATATATATATATATATATGTGTGTGTGTGTGTTCAATTCCATCAGCTTCCATTACCTAATTGTACGATTCTGAGCAGGTCACTTAACCAGACACCGCTCCTGGGCTGAGTCTGAAAAAGGTCAATGGAGATCAGTGCTCTACCCTGAAAAACAAATACAAATAAATAAAATAAAATAAACAGAGAGAGGATTACTCTTGATATTGTCATATGAATTCTTAAAATAGACTGCTGTCAACACTTCTTATATAAGATCCTTGTCATAGATCATTTTGCATTCTGCTTAAAAATAAGAAAACAGGACTCAAGCTGGTATTGCTTATTTAAACCACAATTTAATAAGTTAAAACAAGAGATCAACTTTTTTTGTCCTTGTTAAAGCTTCACTAGATCTAAGTTATATATACAAGTAATAAGCAATATATGCTTTTCCATTTTCCATGTAACAAGCTATGTGAATTACATCAAAGGTTTTCATCCAAGTGTACTTAGACAGGTCACATTCAATGACAATAATTAAAACAATAGTACATAAATAGTTTGCATCTTTGTTGTGACTGATGTTTTTTACTCCTTGTCTATGTAAATATAAATTAATTATATATCTGGCAGTTGATCAGTGTGCTAGGTATAATGCCAAGTAACAAAAGTAAACATTTAGTCCTACACTTTCTTCTGTGAAAACATGTCTCCATTGTGCGCTACTGTGGGTAACCTCAGTGTGCCTTAGGTTCAAATATGTTGCATAAGCAAACTAGTTCTATGGCATCCTGTTATAATAATGAAAGCAATAGTATGAGCTGATAGACAAGTGTCTATCTATCTATCTATCTATCTATCTATCTATCTATCTATCTATCTATCTAACACACACACACACACACACACACACACACACACACACACACACACACACACACACACACACACACACACACTGTAACACAAGGTGACGGTTGCCAGTGGTATAAGGCTAAATTTAGCATTTAATCTTGGGTAGCAATGCGACATTCTGTAGTGGTGGAGAATGCGGGCTCAAACCTGTAATTTTATTGAGTTCTTATTACACTGATCATTGTTAAATGTAGCTATAAAAATTCCCTGCAATGAGTGAGGAAATATGCCTCTGTTTACCTGGTGCTGCGATGCAGTATTACTATAGTGAAGTTTCTATGTCATCCTGAGGTCTGGTGAGGTGTGCCAAGAATCCTGACTAGATGTATTGAGAAGAAAATGGCACGATTACTGTACAGCAGCTACTGCAGACAATAATTATTGTTGCTGAGCAAACCACCCATCTGTGTGCTGGTGCTTAACTCAAGCCCTTATCCTAGAAGGAAAATCTGGAAGCTTGCTTGGTTACCTCAAAACATATAGAAATTAGGAAGGATAGGACCAGACCATTTGAATACAGATACTTGTCACTTGACTCACAGATAAACATCTCCTTGTTTTTATGGATGTGAGGAGCTCATTCTGGAATGATTTTAATAAGGTAACAAAGCATTTATTTGATAGAACAGGAGACATGGCTGAGACTCTTGGGTTTTATGACAGGAGTTTTGCTTGAAATAAAATAGTAAGAACACAATTATCTGAATTAAAGCATGATTTAAAGTTGCAGTTATATCCTGAGGACCTAACCAGTAGAGATTCTATAATGGAGAGTGCTGCCATAGTTAGATTTAAATAAACTTTAAGCAACAATTAAGAAGTGTTTGTGTCAGACAAACCTCCAAGATGATGAACACTTTGTTACGTAAGATAAGAGAATAATCTGTTATGAAAATTTATTTAAGGAGGTGTCATATAGTGGTCCATCCTTTGGATGAGATGTTAAATCAAAGATCCATCAGCCAGAGTTCATGGAAGCTCAGTGGAATGTAAAACATCCCAAGGTACTTACAGAAAAGTATAGGGGATTTCCTTGGTGCCTGGCCAAATTTCCCTTAGTCAGTATGAATACTACCTTGGGTCTTCACTGAAAAGAGGCCAGTGGCTTAGTGGGACTAATCCAATCAACTGAAGCATAAACAAATAAATAAACACATAAACAAACAAACAAACAAATACATAAACGTAAATGGCAAAGTTGTAGCGAAACTTAAAGGATATTTTCCACACACCCTATGTTTTAAGTGTAGTTAAATGAAACACATTCTTAAATATTATAATATGAAGGTAAAAGGTAAATATGCAACCAGCAAATGACCAGATAATTAACATGGAAGCAAGAGAATGTGGTAAGATTTTGGTTAGGTAAGACAGCTTTCTGTTATTGCACCACTGTGAAATTACTGAAATGTATCATACTGGTAGAGGGGTAGGAGCTATTAGATTCTGCAATAGGATTCTGCTAATAAAAAGGCAATACAATGGCAATGCACTGTTATGCAAGTCAATAGCCAGACTAGTTTTGGGAATGTGCTGTACCAAATAGTTGTAGCCCCTGGTCTCACTCATCACCTGTTAATTAGAAAGGAGTCCCCATTTTATAAAGATTTATAGAAGCAGACAGAAATTGAAAATACTATTGAACAATGGGCTTGCCAGCTTAAATACACAGTATCAAGTCAACTAGAGATAGACCCTCAGTCTCCTGAGTTAATAGAAGGAGAACTCCTGAATTATTTAGTTGTAGAGAAGGCAAGGAGTCACAAGAGACATGGGATAATGATTGTAAGTCCTAGGGGGTTCAAAATATGGATAGGTGTGCAGAGGAGGAGGAGGTGAGGAGGACAACCTCAATCACTGCAGGACATGAGCAGCAACCTGTACAACAAAAAAGTGCACAGAACTGCTAGATGCCCCAAGAAAAAACAATACCTAAAAGAAGATAGATTGGTATAACTTAAGAGGAAGCCCCACAAACAGCAGAGAAGAAACAAGAGCATTGCAGAGGAAAAAAAAACATAGACACAGAAGATACAGGGAAAGAGCCCATGGACATATAATGTACACTACCCTTTTTTGGGGAAGATCATGCTATTGAAGTAAGCTTAACACTTCCATGAGTTTGTAAATTCATTACTTCAAGTCATACCTATGGTACATTTACAAGACTATGTTTACAGCAGGTGATATCTGTTTATTTATTTATTTTTTTGAAAATATTAATATTATGGGCATCTCAGGATTCAGGATTGAGTGTTTTCCATAGGTTTTCCACAGCTATAAATACTTAATTTTATCAACCTTGGCTTTATTAAAAAATAATGGTCTCTGAAAAAATAAAATGTTAGCCTATCCCTCCAAATCCATATATATATTCTTAAGCCTGTTTGACTGTCACATAATTTTCCTACACCAGTTTCTGTTGTGTGTTTATCTGCAACTCCCCGTTCTTTTTAATATAACCCATGGTCCTAGAGTAGTTGCATTGCCATGTGATGTCTAGTCCAATATGGCACCACTAAAATATTTAATTTGCTATTTATATCAGTAGTTATGTTGCAGTTACTGATACATTACATTTTTATGGAATGATGATCCTTTTGTTTATATAGCTTTATGTTGGCAGATATATATGAACAGAAAGCAGTGTTCTTACTAAAATTTTGACAAACTTTTTTAAGCCATAGATATTTGAATACTTATTTTTTGTATATGTCTACATCTCTAATAAGCATTGTGTTTCATTCATTATGCAACAGTACAATGTCAAATGCTACTTGCAGCATTCTTTTTGAAATGTTATATTAGGCTTCCTCATCACTCTATAGTTAAAATGTCAGTTTCAGTCTGAAAGATATTTCCCGTCTGGTGTGTATTAATATTTATTGTGTGAAGAAGTGCTGCATTCATTGCCTTTTGTGCAAAAGAGTATTACAGAGAAGTGCTGTGTTACTAACAATGTCTGTCATGTATTTCTGTATTCAACAATACAATATCAAATGCTGTCTACTTGGGTATCACTGAATACTGCTGTGCTGTTAAGAATACCAGTCCAGCCTTTTTGTTTTTGTTTTCTACAGTAAAATGCCATCTACTGCTTATCTGGGTATCGCATAGCAGTTTTCTCTCTCTCTCTATCTATCGATCAGTCTATATGGGGTATTGAAAGTGTTAGAGACCTTTTACATACAAAGGAGATGCAACCTAATAAGATTAGTTTAGTGTGTGCGCTGCTTAAGATTATCCTAGAAAACAACATTTTTATGTTCAGAGATGAATATTATATACAGAAGGTTGGCGTGGCTATGGGTACTGCCTGTGCCAACAGCTACGTCAACTTCTCTCTTGTTCAATGGAAGGTTAATCATGTGATTAACAACAATGAATTTGCTATGTCCATTGTCTGGTATAAATGTTTTGTGGACGATATCTTCCTTTTGTGGCATGATACAGAGGAGCGCCTTAAGGAATTTATTGTATACATCAACAATGTGACTACATTCCTTAAATTTACTCATAAATATTCTGACAGGGCGATAGAGTTTCTAGATGTCAAGGTTAGTAGAGATGCATTTCATTTAGTATCTACTACTTTGTATAAGAAACCCATCAAGAAGAATACTGTACTTCATAACAGCAGTATGCACCCTAAACATACTAGAGCAAATGTCCTGAAAGGGCAAATATATCGTGTTATGCGTTTACATAATGATGATATTGCTTTACAATCAGCACTATTTGTGCTAAAACAAGAGTTTATGTCAAGAGGGTATAGAGAACACGATATAGAGAGACAACTGGAACTAGCATGGAGAGAGAGAAGTGGTAGGTGTAAACCATATTATAATACGCAAGTTGGAGTATGCAGTAGTGATAACATCTATACAGGCCCTAATAATACTACTGAGATGGATGCACTTAGAATGCCACTCACATATGCTAGTAATATTAATATAGTGTGTGATATTATTAAGAATAACTGGGACATTCTTTCTAATGTTGTGAAGAATTAAATGGAGTTATAGGACATGAACCTAGATTCACCTTTAGGAACAACAGGTCCTTGAAAAGACGGCTCTGCTACAAGATTGACAATGTACAACAATATAATCAATCCTACTGTCGTATGAGGTGTACAGTCTGTCAATGTATACATGTGGGAGGCCGCTTTTTTTACCCACACAAGGGGTTCACCTTTGAGTCTAATTTTTATGCTGATTGTCGAACGAAAAACGTGGTTTACTTTAGTTATTGCACAATCTGCTATGCTTTTTACATTGGAAAGACCAATTGTCCTTTGAAAGACAGAATACTGGAGCATTTAAGGGATGTCAGGAATGCTAAGGAAAGCAGTGCACTTGCAATGCACATCAAAGAAGAAGGTCACACATTTGGTTTTAAGTTTTTTGTACTTAAAATAGTCCCTGTTAATAGAAGAGGATGTAATCTGAATAGTCGTACAGAAAATGTTGAGCAGGAATGGATACTTAAATTCCAGGCGGATGTACCACCTGGACTTAATAATAAAGTATCCTTAAAATCTTTTTTAAGAGCAAGATCACTGAAACATTAATATTTGTATGTAATATGTATATATAATACAAACCTTTTAGTAATATTTACTGTGCTTAGCCTCTCTCTATATATTTTTATACTTTTTATATGTACTGCATTTTTTGAACACACAGACCATATACTTATGTATTTTATGAATATATTTGTGTGTATATATATATATAATTTTAATACATGGCTTTATGAAGGTATTATTAGTTTTAAATATTTAGGATATTTGTATAGTTGTTGACTATTTCATTTTATAACATTATCACCTTGTTGTGCTAGGATTTTAATTGGTACTCCACATGCTTTTTTGTCTTGTTTTTATTGGTTGCTATGTGATCTATGAGTCTATTTAAAATGTTTTGTTAAACCTGTTTAATGTTAGTCTGATGAAGCGGGAGTTGCCCGCGAAAGCGTTTACTTTCTCTGTGTTCTATTACATTAAACGTATTTTTGCTAACATACCTGCTGTGTGCTACCAACGTTTTTTTCTCTGGATAGTTAACATTAGTAAACACCCCAGCTCTTGTATGGCATTTGGGTACTACAGTACTTGATGTAATTACTGAAGAGCAGGGACTCTGTGGCTTCTGTCTGTTTTTGGTCATAGTCCTAACAGTCTGCTGTGCACATTATATCATACATTTCTGAATAACTAATACAACGTATGCGGTGATCTATCAGGTCTAGAGTTAGAATCAGAATGAAACTACAGAGTCCATGCTTCTGCTTTTTTTTTTTTTTATTACTTATTTATCATTTGTTAACTGGGAAAGTTCGACTTGGAACAAAGACAATTTTTAGCAGCGGCCCAGGGAGAAATGCTCCAGATGCATGTCTTTGTAACATGGGAGGAAACCGGAGCACCCAGAGGAAACCCACACTAATGCAGGGAGGACATGGAGACTCCACACAGAAGGCACCCCAGCCAAGAATCGAACCAGAGAACCTGTTGCTGTGAGGCATCAACGCTATCGCTACCAGTGCACCACTGCACCATCCGTTTGTTTGTCAAACTGTAGCATTCTGGGGATAATAAACACTGGTTTCCAGCTTGATTAAAAGAATGCAGACCCCCCCCCCCCCACATGTGGGCACAAAATCATAGACTTTGACACCTAAATTTGTATTATAAGTTTTCACTTGTCCAGCTATTCCTGCAATTCCCACTTTGGATAATCTAAAAATACAGCTTCTGAAATGGTGTCATTATTATAGTTCCACTTGATGTCATTTATAAAAGTAGCAATGACAGTTTCACCACTGTGACCCAAGCAAAACAATGGCAGCACTTTAAAGGATATATAATTGATCCAACTATACAATTAACTGCTGAATAATTAATCTCTCAAAGATAGTAGAGTAGTGTGACAAAATAACAATATAATAGTAATTATACAATTAACAACAAGAAAACCATTTTACAGAGACCTACACCTACTAGCTCCTACCATAGAATTTTTATCTGTTGTATAGTACAGTGGCTTGTGACTTTGTGTGGTCAGAAATAAGTGGCTGTTTTGCAACTTGCAGAATTTGAGGTTTTGGTAAACCATCTAGTATCCTTTACACATTTCCTAATGGCAGAGCCATGGCTTGCTGGATGCTTGCATTAGGGTAGCCAGTTGTGTACAGGATGGTGGCTATTTCTGCAAATATGTGAGGACACCAAGGCCATGGAGGTATGAAAGTTTTTTAGCATGAATATAAAACTTTTGCTGGAGTTTGCTCTCTTTTTGTTGCAAATAGTTGTCAAGCATCAGCTGTAAATGTTGATTTTTCATAGAAAGGGTAGGAGTTGTATAATTAGTAATTCTTAGGTTGTTCATACACGCAAACACAAACACATGCACAACTATGGATGTCAGGGATGATCATTAATTCGGCATCTTTAGGATAGAAAAAGAAGAAGAAACACCCATCAACACCCTTCCATGGGAAGGAGGGGGATTTACAAGTTCACCACAGAAGTCCTGCCAGCTTAAAATGAAGTGGAGAACCAAGCACAATGAGGCAAGAATGCTAACTGCTATGCCATAGTCAAAACCGTTAAAAACAACAAGAGCAGCCACCACTAATCCCATTCTAAATCCACATCTTTTAGCCTCATTCATTTCTGCTTATATTGCTTGATTTAACTGTCACAAACCCATACTGAGTAGGGGAGATTTTTTTTCAAAAAATGTAATAAACGTAAAATAATTAACCCCTTAACTACTGACTATTTTCAGAGTGTGTGTCCCAGGTATGCTGACTGTTTTATCTATTTGTATTAAAAGTCAAGTGCATCCAAAATTATTAAACAGTTATACAGGACAGTTTTAGAGAATTGTATTTGTATTATTTTATATAATGCCTTTGGACTGGGCTGTTACACTCAAGCCCAAAGAAGTTGATGCATCTTGAAATTTAATGAAAAAGATAAACATTTTAATGTGTTTCTGTGCCTCAGTATATACAAAGAATAAAAAAATCACTTTTATAAAGAAACAAATACTTCTTTTAGGTCTGAAATCACACCAGCATCATTTTATAAAATCTATGCTTTTGATAGCTTTTATGTAGTTTACTCTGAGAGATTTGAAAGTTACAGCAAGAAATAGACCAACAGAAAGCTTTATTGGAAAGGCTCACCCAGACTCTGCTACACTTTGCTGTGAGAGAAAGGTTGGTTTGCTTTTTATTTATTGTATTTTGTATTAGTTTATTGCCTTTTTATATTTTGAGTGCTGTGATTTGTTTTCTTTACCTTGTGTTTTGCTTGTGTTCTGCTTTTAACTGCATATTAAAACTTCAAAAGACAGCACAGCTCTGTCTCTTTTGAGTCAGGCAGAAACCCCCCACACTGTCGTGTTCTTAAATACCACTGTCTTTCTAGTTTCCTGCCTCTTATGTCAATTTGAACATATATCTCATTTCCCCTCTGCTTTCACTGGTTTGTGTGAATAAGCACAAAATTATCATTTCGTAAAATCACTCCCCTTCAACTATTTAAATTTATTGGGCATTCTACTATATTCCATAGTACCGGAATACAAAAGTGATCACCCACTTTCAATCTATCTTGCTGTTTTAAAAATAGTGACTCTCCACTAAAACTTAACTTTTTAGACAGGTAAAACTTAAGTTACCTACTTTCACATCTAACTTCTCTAGTGCACACTGCAGTGTTTAGGATAAACCATTTTTTTTCATCTTACCTTTAAGCATCCCTGTGACTAGCACTTGCTCTAATACCTGCTGGAAAGCACTAGGAAGCCTTAAACTGATACAAGCACTCAACTCTCCTTATTAATAAGGAGAAATTAATCATAGGCAATAAACAGCCTATAATTGCAAAGAACCTTGCTAAGGTAAGGGAAAACAGCTCCTGTACTTTACAAAAAAAAGCACCAAACCAGGCATGTCCAAGGGTCAGCTTCCGTTGATTTCTCCTGTCCACCTGGTGAATCTGGGCATACTGGGGCAATGCAGCAATTGCCTCATGTACACAGATAATCCTTTCCTCCTACCACCCAACACTACAACCTGTGAGAGATGCACTTACATAGCCAAACTGGAAGCAAAGCTCTCTCCACCCAAGATTGTGCTAGACAGTCAAGAGGAGAAGGTTAACACCCGCACTACACCTCAAGCAACACACAGCCCTTCTAAACTCACACCACCAACACCCACACATAGCAACACTAAATCCACATATGCAGAGGCCCTTAACTGTAACCTGCCCAAGCAACAAGGACCTCCGAGGCTGAAACGCAAACAAACACCAATCACAACCAAAGTGTCACATAGCTCACAACACCAGTGTGTCACCCAGCAACAGCCTCTAAGGCAAGACAATGTACCTAACACTTTAGTCATAGGTGACTCTATAGTCAGGCACACTGATGTCCCACTCACCAGCCAGAACAAGGAGAAAATTACAGTGAGCTGTCTGTCTGGTGCCAGGATCCACCACATAACTCATGCACTCATGTCACTCCACAACAAGTACAAATATGACTCTGTCATTGTCCATGTTGGAGTGAATGACTTGAGACGTACCTCCCTGGACTACATGAAAAGAGACATGGAAGAGCTCTTGGATCATGTGGCCCAGGCAGGTATGACTCTAGCCCTGAGTAGCATCCTGCCTTCACCCAGAATAATACCACAATATAAGGACAAAATGATTGACTTCAACAAATGGCTAAACTTCTGGTTTATTCAAAGGGGATCTAGTGTCTATCTGCCTGGGATGACATGATCGACAGACCAAGATGCTTTGCCAGATATGGTCTGCACCTGTCGCCCCTGGGATTCAGGTTACTGGCTTTGGCTTTTGCCACCCCCCCATAGTGCCTTTTTTAGGAAAAGTTCAAAGGACAAAACCACCACCGTAACAGGTACAAGCATGCAAAATCTGAAAGTAATGCTACTCAATGCTAGAAGTCTAAACCTCAAAAGGCACTCTCTCGAGGCACTCCTAAAAATGAGAACATCGATATCTGTGCAGTAACTGAGACCTGGTTCAAGGCTCCAGAGAGCACCCCTGCAATACCAGGCTGCAACTCTTACCACACTTTTCGGTCACCAAACCAGGATCGAAACACTAAAGGTGGTGGAGTGTCCATATTCACCAAGGATATTTACACCACCAGGTTAGTTGCCCAACACAATGCGTCTGAAATTCTCCAGGTGCAACTACCACTAGGTAAGACTGAAATCCAAATTGTAGCTTGCTACAGATCCCCTACCATGACCCAAGATTATCACTACACCTTTCTAAACATACTGGAAAATATTAATATACAACCAAACACCCTAATACTGGGTGATTTCAACTACCATGCCATTAACTGGGAAAACTACTTGTGTACCAACACCTTTGCCCAATGGTTCTTGAAATTCATAAATTCCAATGCCCTGGATCAACTAATCTATAGTCCCACCAGGGGCACCAATATCCTAGACCTGGTCATTACCAACATGGGAAATCGATGCTCCACACCTATGGTCACCCCCTCGTTGGTCAGGTCAGACCATAAGCTAATCACCCTTAACATCCACATCTCACCCCCACCCCCCAGTAAGGAAACCTCCATAAAAAACTTCTCCAAAGCCAACTTCATGCTACTCAAGTCAGAAGTTACAAACTTCATGACACCCATGCAGACGGGAACTGAAAGTTCGACTGCTGAGTCCTACACTAAGGCACTGTACGAGCACATCCACTCACGCATGAATAGTGCCATCCCAAATAGAACCAAGATGCTCTCCTCCAAAAAAAGGAAGCCAATCTGGTGGTTCCCTGCCATAAAAAAACTTTACAACAAAAGGAAGAAACTGTTGCAGAAAAGTGGAAAATTCCAGGATGCAAAAATGCAAAAAACTCCCTTACCAGCCTCACTAAGAAACTGAGATCCCTCATAAAATCCTCCAAAGCTAGTTACAAAAATAAAATTGCCAAAGATTCCAAAGACAGCCACAAGGCATTCTATAACTTTGATATTGCCACTATCCTGGCAGATCGATTCAGTGCCAACTTCACCCCCTCTCACCCCCTAAATGGCCCATCTCAATACTGGACGATTGCCAAATTCTGGTAATAATGGCCACACAGGTAAAAATTGCACTCTCCAAAGCTAAGAATACAGCATCCATGGGACCAGATGACATCCCGGGCTGTGTCCTACATGAACTACAAAATAAACTGGCACCTCACCTAAGTGTCATATTTAATCATACCCTCACCTCAGGCTTTGTGCCCACTGAGTGGCACACAGCTACAGTTATCCCACTCCACAAGGGGGGGAATCCACCTTGGATCCCAGGAACTACCACCCCATCAGTCTGATGAGCCTGATCTGCAAGGCCATGGAATGTATTATCATGGAACTTATAAACAAAGACATTGGCAACCTTAAAACACTGGACCCCACCCAGTATGGGTTTGTGGAGGGCCGATCTTGTCTCCTGAACCTAACTGACTTCTTCGAATCAGTCTCCAGAGCCATGGACGAGGGTAAGGCAGTTCACACAGCCTATCTGGACCTCGCCAAGGCCTTTGACACCATCCCCCACTCTGGAATCATAGATAAACTTACTAAGCTGGGCATTAATCCCTATGTCACTCGATGTGTTGCCAATTGGCTTACTGACAGAACCCACATTGTAAAAGTAGCTGACTCCAAATCCAGCTCCAGACAAGTGACAAGTGGAATACCTCAGGGTTCAGTCCTGGGACCTCTCTTGTTTGACATCTACTTCTCTGAACTACAGGCCAACACTAAGCGACTCTGGCTAACAAAGTTCGCAGATGACTGCAAACTGGGAGCTATTACTGAATCCCCAAATGATGTGGATACTCTACAAAAGGGCCTTACAGAAACAGATGCTTGGTGCCAGAGCCATGGGCTCAAGCTCAATGCCAAGAAATGTATAGTTATTCCTTTTGGGAAAAAACATGTACCTGTGAATTACCACATAGGTGGCAGTACACTAAACACTGAAAGTGTGATAAGAGACTTAGGAACACAGGTGGACAGTGGTCTCACCTTTCATAATCACATTGCCACAACAGTCAGGAAATCCTTCTGTATGGCACACCTCATCACTAAGGGCTTTTCATCCAGAAAAAAGGAGGTCATTGTCCCACTGTACTCATCCCTCATTAGACCCATTATAGAATACAATGCCCCATTTGGTATGTACCTCTCAAAACATCTGCAACAACTGGAAAGGCTGCAGAAATACCTCACTAAAAGAATCACAGGCCTAAAGCAGATGCCGTTTGCTGACCGCCTTAAAAAACTCCAGCTATAATCTGTTGCATATCGTCCACTCCGAGGTGATCTCTGCTTAACATACAAGGCCATGTCAAACCCAGAGCTGTTGGACATGCTACACTTAAAGAAATCCCAATCCCTCAGTGCCACATGCTCCAGGGATCGAAACCTTGTCATCATAATAAACAAAACATGCTGGAGGGATAGGTTCTTGACCCAGAGACTCCTCAGACACTGGAATAGACTGCCCATACATGTCAAGCAGAGCGCCTATTTGGCCCTCTTCAAAACGAACCTTGATGATTGGATGGGAGAAAGGAAATTCACCCCGGGGATCACATCAGTCAACCTGCTAGACAGGGGTCCAGGGAATTAAATAGTGTGGGAAGAAACAGCCAGGGAATTGTTATGGCTAGGCTTGTATAGGTCCTAGGGCCGATAGCCTAGTACCAACCTATGAACCTATAAACTGAGTCTATAGAAGAGAATGAAACAATAAAGTATAAACTGCAGACTCTGAAAATACTCAGCATAAATAAAACAATTCTTTAATTTATACTGAACATTTCCAGAGTCTGTAGTTTATCCTTTATATATTTGAAAGCTACACATTTGTTTTCAGCTGAATGGTTTGTCATAGTTGCACTCATGTGGGAGGTTGGCATAATGGTTAAGGCACTTGCCTTATAAACCAAAGGTGCAGGGTTTGATTCCTACATGGGGTAATTGGCTAGGCTTAAAATAGTCCACAAAGGCAGTTAGCCTAGTACTAATCTATGAACCTATGTCAATGTATGAGGGTAACTCTGTCTTGAATTCTACCCTAACTTCAAATGTCAATATACCTGTTTTGCTTCCAGGTACTTTCATGAGATTTTGAAGACAATAACCCTTGATAATTTCACTTTCATTTTGCTTTGCACAACATAATAACTTTTAGGGAAAGCAGTTAACAGAATCTCAAATACTGGCACACCTCTCAGAGCAAGTAAAATATACATATGTTCTATATAACATATAAAATGACAGAGAATATTATTTTTTCCTACATAAGAGTTTTATTTTTGGTTTTCAAAAGAACATACCAATAATATGATGCATAGTGAATTTGTCAGCTTGAAAAATGCAAAATACACATGTTTGTGAAACAAATACCAAAACTAGCCCATCTTTCAAGATAATTTCTCTATAACTGTATGAACTATTATAATAAATTTCTCAGAATAATATATCGTCCCTCAGATTCAACACGTATTTAACTGGTGGTTGCAGCTATAAGGGCAGCTGCAAAATGTTATCTTATTGAAATGCAATTTCCTGCTCATGCATCTAAACCTGAGTCCATAAGTCCAGTGGAAAAAAATCTGTGCTTTAAGTGCCATATACCTCCAATTCTGACCCCAAAGATTTAGCCTTGATGGTATGGCATTGTAACCTTGGCATGTTGTACCTGAAAAAATATATTTTTCTGTTGAACTATAGAGAATGTTTACTTCTGATGTAACAACAAATCAATAAACAAGTATTTTAGGCTATTATTGTATTCTGCTTATTGAGCAGAAGTTCACCAGAATACTCACAATAAAAAACATAAATAATGTAAAATGTCAGATTGTGACAGTAAAGGAACATGAACTAAAGCTACTGAGGGCTATCTTTGAAAGTCTATAACTCTACCCCATATGAGATTTCATTACAGACCTTTCAGGTAATAATAACAGGGTATTCCAGTAGAAAACTCATTTAAGACAGTAATTCTAACCTCAGAGTGCCCATATATTTTCCTTGGAAAACATATTGGACTTTGACTTCCAATATAAAAAGAACATAGTCATTGCCCAGCCCAACCTTTGGTGCAGTGGTCAAGTAGCTCTTCAGATGGAAACCAAGTATAGTGCCACACTACAACAACAAAACCCCTATGAAATGTTAGATTTAATAGCTGTATATAAGAGGCCATATAGCAATCCCCTGGGTAGTTTATAATAAAAAAAAAACTTCAAAAATATTTGGGTACAAAATACACATGTACTGACCTAGTGAAATGCCAACCTTCAGAGAGGGTACACTACCTTTCACTGTGAAGAAATCACATAAATATGGGGGGGTGGGCAAATTGGGTAACTGAGACCAGTAACTGGTGAAAGCTCTTTGACTGCAAACTTTTCTCTGACAGAAAATATAACCAATAAATTAAAATTTGGAGATATTTGTTAGATAATTTTATTCACTAATAGTCAAAGAAAGTATTTATAACTTCAAGTTCTTCAAAAGCTGCAATTTTCCTGTCAGAATTATTTAAGAGAGAAGAGACATCAACATGAGCTACTCGAGAAATGGTGCTTAGGAGTCATGTGTAAAAAACATCCAGTCAATAATATCTAGCACACAAGATGTTCAACTATAGTTAAGTTTATGTCTAGCTTAGAAAAAGATCAGATATTAAAAACACCATGGTCCAGCCCACCTATTAAAAACAGATGAACATGTAGTCAAATTTGACAATGATTATTCCAGTCAAGTAAAGGGTTAAAGAAAATTCTGTTTACCACTGATCAAGGTGCTTAAAAAGAACAATATTAAAGCCACTTTTGTTTTTCCTGCAAACATCAAATTATTTCTTTCTGAAAACAATAAAACATTTGACATTCTGGAGGAGGCATCTATTTTTGTTTACAACAAGTTAAATCCTTACTAATATTGAATAAATGGAGTGGAGCAGTATATTCCTCAACAGCTAGAGTGAACTGATTTCCTGGAAAACAGCTTATAAACTGAAAAAGCTTAAAAACAAGTGACTTGTATTTTCTGACTGCAGGACTTTTATTTTCTGAAACATTAGATTTGCTTTTTAAGTAAAAGGTTTGTACTGAACTTTAATCATCAAAACATATGTAAGTGTGTAGTTATATTTTAAGCTAAAACATTTTTCATGATGAGGAATATAAATGGTTAGTTTTAATGTTTTATTATATTTACAGTAAAAGAATTAATATATTTAATTTAACAAAACTTGTAAGTGTATTTCTAAATGCTAAACAAATACTTGCTGTAAGTGAATGTAGTTAAATTATAAGCACAGGAACTGGTAACTTTAAGACCATATAAGTTAAGAATTTTATTTTACTTGTTGAACTTGGCTTAGTATGTGCATTGTTGGGTTAACTGAATGTCAGAGCTAATTTCTTTCACAGGTAATTTATGAAGCAAGTAGAACTTAAAAAAAGCTTGAGAACCAAAGAATGTTTGTGTCAGAATGCTCGATTCTTGATTGCTTTGCTTCCTGTCTTGATCTGTTCTGAGGAAAATTTAGGTTGAAGCTCATCACTGATGTCTGTGAAAACAGAAAGAAACTTTCTTTTTTAAAGTATGCATGTGAGAAATCTACTCAAAATAACACCTTTTTTCTTTTCTTAGAAGTGAAAAATTAGTAAAAGAAACAAAGGCTTTAGTTTGTTTGTGTTTTCCGGCTTTTCCCAGTTAGGGGTCGCCACAGCGGAACTCTCGTCCGCTAATGATTGGCAGTAGATTTTTACGTGCTGGCTTGCCGGGCCTAATGCACAACCTTCAATGAAGGAACGCCCATTCACGCATGTCGCCACACAGAAGACGCTCTAACTGAGAATCGAACGGGCAACGTCTAACTGTGAGGCGACAACGCTACCACAGCACCACCACCGCAGTAAACAAAAACTTTAGTAATGTTTTATATTGAGCTGTTGCTGATATATAATTTGCTTACCTTTTACTGAAAGTTACTAACTTATGTTGTAGTGTTATTAACTTTAACTGTACATATTGATGGAAAGATGTAAAATTAGATGTTCGTTACTGATTAGAACTGTTTAAAGAATTAAGAATAATGAGAAACTTATACAGGAAATTAGCAGCTGCTGTTTCCTGTGAGTTGTCATTTTCACATGCTGTTATCAAATTCTAAAGTCAGGATGTAAATCTTAGATCAGAACAGCAGTTCGCAATGGCTAAAAACACACATTCAAATTAAACAAGCAGGAATTCTTTTATATATAGTCAAGATTTCTTATAATACTAGAATTAATAAAAATAATAAACATCTTATGAATAATATGCAAATGCACAAGGAATGAAATATCTAATATGTGAGATTAATAAAAGAACAATATCAATAAGTTAAAAATATATACACATACTATAATCTCTAATAGAGAGCTGATGATTAAATAGCTGTTTGACGGAGGATTTTAGAAATACAGGTTATATAGAATAAGGTAAAATATTTATGGGAAAATAGGACATAAAAATATATTTAAGTAACAAACTGATACAAGAATTATATGCATTATATATACCACCAGTATATGGCAGAAATGTGAATCTACAAGATCTCATATAATTTACATAGAAAAATAACATAAATTAATTGAAAATAATCTGAAATCTTAATTTAAAGCTTGGTCATGTGAATGTTGAAGCTTTTTACATATTGTATGTTATTTGATTCACTAAGACTACCTGAAATAACCCATTTCCTGGCATTTTAGTGTTATATTACTGAATCAGTACATCCATTTTGATAGAAAGTAAAGTAGATTTTTTTCAATATTATTGAACCCAGGAAGGGAGACTGGGATTTGAATTAAGTACATTGTAACTTTTGAATAAAATATAGACTACACATATTTTTTAATCAATAAAAATAGCAAGACATTCTCTTTAACCTCAGTAATGTACATATTTTTATGAAGTAGTTTAATAAGATAAAGGATTTTTAAATATTTTGATAGTTTGCATGTTCTCAGGGCTGAAAATAGACATGTTATCCATTTTATAAATTATATAACTGTTTTATCATTGTTTTGTTCCTTATGTATATGAATGGCGCACAGCAATGGTTATCCCACTCCAGAAAGGGGGAGCCACCATGTACGCCGGCAACTACTGCCCCAATTAGCCTGATGAGCCTGGTCTGCAAGGCTATGGAGCGTATCATCATGGAACTTATAAACAATGACATTGGTAATCTCCAAACTCTGGACCCTACCCAGTTCGGGTTTGTAAAAGGCAGATCATGTCTCCTAAACCTGACAGACTTCTTTGAAGTGGTTACCAAAGCTGCAGATGTGGGTAAGGTGGTACACACAGCCTATCTAGATCTCAACAAGGCTTTCAACACCATCCCCCACTCTGGAATTATAGACAAACTCACTAAACTAAGTATAAATCCCTATGTCACAAGATGGGTTGCCAACTGGCTCACTGACCAAACCCACACTGTGAAAGTAGCAGACTCTAAATCCAACTTCAGACCAGTGACAAGTAGAGTATCACAGGGTTCAGTCCTAGGTCCTTTCCTGTTTGGTATCTACTTCTCTGAAGTACAGGCTAACACAGAAGGTCTTTGGCTAACAAAGTTTGCAGAAGATTGCAAACTAGGAGCCATAATCAAATCTTCTAACGATGTGGACATCCTACAAAAGGGCCTCACTGAGACAGATGCCTGGTGTCAAAGCCATGGTCTCAAGCTCAATGCCAAAAAGTGCATTGTCATCCCTTTTGATAAAAACTCTGTACCCATGAACTACCACATAGGCAGCAGTCTACTTAACACTGAAAGTGTGATAAGAGACCTTGGGACACAGATGGAGAGTAGTCTCTCCTTTGGTAATCACATCACCACAGTAGTCAGGAAATCCTTCTAGGTGGCACACCTCATCACAAAAGGTTTCTCATCCAGGAAAAAAGAGGTCATTGTTCCCCTCTACTCATCACTCATTAGACCTATTATAGAGTACAATGCTCCATTTGGTATGTACCTCACAAGACATCTACAACAACTGGAAAGGCCACAGGAATACCTCACAAAGAGGATTACCGGCCTCAAACAGATGCCCTATGCAGACCGCCTCAAAAAACTCCAGCTTTACTCTGTCACATTTTATTTATTTATTAATGTTTGTTAACCGGGTTAATCCAGCTGGGCTTGTGGCCAATTTTCAGTGGAGACCCAAGGAGAAAAGCTCCGGTACATAATATAAAATGCAGAAATTTGCAACATTACGATATAAAGTACAGAAATTTGCAAACTTACAAACATACAAAAAGCTCTGGTACTTAGTATAAAATGCAGACATTTTTAACATTACAAAATATAAAAATTAGCAAAAACTTACAAACTTGTAGAAGACTGGATTATATAAGTTGATATATTACTGGTAGATGATGTGAGTTATATATGTCATAATTAGTCTGTACAGGAATAACAGTTTTACAATGGTATATACACTGTTTTGCAATGGAGAGGATGCCAGTTGGGACATTGCCTACTCAGAGGCGATCTCTGCCTAACATACAAAGCTATGTCAAACCCAGAGCTGTTGGACATGCTCCACGTAAAGCAATCCCAATCCCTCCGAGCTACAAGCTCTAGGGACATAAACCTTGTCACCACAATAAACAGAACATGCTGGAGGGATAGATTCCTATCACAAAGACTTCCCATACTATGGAACAAACTACCTATCTATATCAAACAAAGCACCTCATTAGCACTCTTCAAGAAAAATCTTGATGATTGGATGGGAGATAGGAAATTCACCCCGGGGATCACTTCTGTGGCTCTTCTTGACAGGGGCACAGGAAAATAATTTTCTTGCATGGCAAAAGCCAGGGTACCATTTGGCTAGGCTTATATAGGCCCTAGGGCCAATAGCCTAGTACCTACCTATGAACCTATGAACCTATGCATTTTACCACATTTTTTTGTCTATGTAATGTCTTCCTTGTGTGGAGCTTTTCTCCAGGCCTCCACTGAAAATGGACATGTTATCCAGTCGGACTATCGCGGTCAACAAATGTAAAATAAAATAAAAATAAATAAATAAATACACAAATAAACACATAAATAAATAAATATGTGTAAGTCATTGTAGCTTTTGGCTATTTTTGATGAATTTTTAGATACTGGACAGTAGAGAGATGACATAGTAGTTTGTCTGTTTGACAGACAAACTAAGAACTTTGGTACCCATGGTATGTTGTGTTTTACTAGCAATATATACAGTTGTAGTTGTAGACTTGTCTTTGCTTTTGTTATGTCTAAGTTTTAGTAGAGTAGTTTATAGAAAGGAACAATTCAAAACAATGTGGAATGTTAAGATAGTGTTGCAGGAATGCATTAGAGTATTATATGTTATTAAATAAATATGGTGGATGTGTGTCATATTATCTTTGAAAATAAACGTTTTCAAATACACTGTATGTATATTTTAATCTATTCTCTGTTAATGTAAATGGCTTAAATAATTGCAACTGAAGGAAATCATTAATAAGATGTCTAAAATAGAGGAGATGTTATATTCTTGCAAGAGACTCACTTGATAAACAAAGATATACAATATTTAATTAACTTAGGTTACAAAATGTTATTATCTGCTTCTTTTAACAAAAAGAGGAGAGGAACTGCTATACTTTGGGAAATCTACTGTAATGCCTAAGGTCATGGAAGAATTCTTTAATGATCCTAAAGGAATGAATACATTTGTAATAATTAAATATAATGGGAAACTCTACACACTAGCTAATTTTCCTGGATCCCTGGAATAGCTGCAAGACAGGCTAAGGATCACTTAACCTTACTACAAAGTCATGGAAGGGTAGTTTAATTTTAAGAGGGATTTTAACCTCATATCTACTATAGAAGATACAAGTGAATATAAGAAAGCTAAAATACTGGCATTAGCTAACGCACTAAACAGATGGATTAGTAATAATAAGTTAGTTGATTTAATAGTAAAAGCAGAAGCTAAGTCATTCTTCTTCACTCATTCTTATGCACATGGCACAAAACTAGAACTGATAGTATTTATGACTTCAGATTTTAGTGAATTATTTTAAAACTATTCCTTGTCCTTTATCTAATCATAATGCACTTTTTAATGTATTACTGGATATAAGGAAATGTCAAATGATTTATAGAATCCTAGTATATATGATGGAATTAAAAGAATTTAAGAGTTACTTAAGGAACATATCAAGATTTTTTTCTTTGCATGATAATAGTCAGGTTAGTAAAGTCATACTATGGAACTCCTTAAAAATCCATATTAAAAATAAAATGGGAAGATGGGCTAGTAATAAAATGAAAGAGTGAGATAAAGAGTTGTCACAAATACAAATAAAGTGAGGTTTAAACAACAAACAAATTAGATAATACTGAAGTCATTAAAATTAGTGTCAAAATATCAAATATTTTCAATGCATAAAGTGGAAATACCTTTAGAAAAACAAAATTTTACAGCTGTGTGATAACTTCAAAAAATCTACATAGATTAGCTAACAGAAGTAGGATGTTAAGCAAAAAGGCAAAAATCAATAATATCCAAAATCTTCACACTAATAAACTTGCTTTAAACATAGAGGAAATGCTTAATATTTTTAAAAAGTCCATGAGGATCTTAGTTAAGATAAAAATAATAATCCTGATGATTACAAAATTGACAAGTATTTAAAGAAAAATATTACTAACAAACTTAATGACTAACAAATATTTTTGTTGGATAAGCCTATTACCCTAATAGAGGTTAAAGAATCTTTTAAAAAACGGGAAAAAAATGTAAAGCTCTGGGATTAGATGGTTTAAGTGTGGAATTATAAAGCGTGATTCCATTAAATATTTTAGAATTACTGAATAACATTTTCAGGATAATTCAGAGTAACAAAATAATTTCTCCCTCATGGAAATGTTCTGTAATCTCACCTGTACTTAAACAAGGAAAGGATAATAAGTTAGTTTCATCATAGAGACCTGTTTCATTATTAAATGTAGACTGTAAAATATTTACTTCCATATTTGCTACAGGATTAACAAATATAGTAGATAAATTAATTGATAAAGGTAAAAACAGGATTTATAGTCACTACATTAGCATGTTAATATAAAAAGGGTAGTAACTGTCTTAGATTTAGCAAAAAGAATGAACAAGAAATTGGCCCTAATTTAGCTAAGATATTGAGACAGCTTTTGATTCTGTACATTGGAACTTGTTTAAAACTTTTGAAGTGTTTGCCTTTCCAGAACAATTTATTTGTGTCACGTCAGGCTTTGTGCCCACTGAATGGTGCACAGCAACAGTTATCGTACTCCACAAAAGGGGAGCCACCATTGATCCTGGGAACTTATCACCCTATTAGCCTGATGAGACTGGTCTGCAAGGCCATGGAATGTATCATCATGGAACTCATAAACAAAGACATTGGTAACCTCCAAACTCTGGACCCCACCCAGTTCGGGTTTGTGAAAGGCAGATCATGCCTTCTGAACCTGATTGACTTCTTTGAGGCAGTCACCAAAGCCGTAGACAAGGGTAAGGTGGTTCACACAGCCTATCTTGACCTCGCCAAGACTTTCAACACCATCCCCCATTCTGGAATTAATGCTAAACTCACTAAACTTGGCATAAATCCCTATGTCACAAGATGGGTTGCAAACTGGCTCACTGACAGAACCCACACTGTAAAAGTTGCAGAATCCAAATCTGACTTCAAACTAGTGACAAGTGGAGTACCACAGGGTTCAGTCCTGGGACCTCTCCTATGTGGTATCTACTTCTCTGAAGTACAGGCTAACACAGAAGGCCTCTGGCTAACGAAGTTCGCAGATGACTACAAACTAGGAGCCATAGGCAAGTCCCCAAATGATGTGGACATCCTACAGAAAGGCCTCACTGAGACATATGTCTGGTGTCAGAGACATGGCCTCAAGCTCAGTGCCAAAAAGTGCACTGTCATCCCCTTTGGTAAAAACTCTGTACCCGTGAACTACCACATAAATGGCAGTCTACTTAATGCCAAATGTGTGATAAGAGACCTTGGGAGCCAGGTGGACAGTAGTCTCTCCTTTGATAATTACATCACCACAGTAGTCAGAAAATCCTTCTTTGTGGCACACCTCATCACAAAAGGGTTCTCATCCAGGAAAAAAGAGGTCATTGCTTCCCTCTACTCATCACTCATTAGACGCATTATAGAGTACAATGCTCATTTTGGAATGTACCTCACAAGACATCTGCAGCAGCTGGAAAGGCCACAGAAGTACCTCACAAAGAGGATTACTGGCCTCAAACAGATGCCCTACACTGACCATCTCAAAAAATTCCAGCTTTACTCTGTAGCATATCACCTACTCCGAGGAGATCTCTGCCTAACATATAAAGCTATGTTAAACCCAGAGCTGTTGGACATGCTACACCTAAAGAAATCCCAATCCCTCTGAGCTACACAGTCTAGGGACCTAAACCTTGTCACCACAATAAACAGGACATGCTGGAGGGATAGATTCCTGTCCCAGAGACTTCCTATACTCTGGAACAAGCTACCCATCTATTTCAAGCAAAGTTCCTCATTAGCACTCTTCAAGAAAAATCTTGATGAGTGGATGGGAAATAGGAAATACACCCCGGGGATCACTTCTGTGGCTGTGCACGACAAGGGCACAGAAAATTAACTTTCTTGGGTGGCGTAAGCCAGGGAACCTTGTTGACTAGGCTTAATTAGGCCCTTTGGCAGATAGCCTAGTACCTACCTATGAACCTACGAATATTAAAAAAAAAATGTTTAGAGAGTCCAGAGTATATGTAAAAATTAGATCTTGCATTTTTCAAGGATTCACTTTAAACCAAAGCACAAAGCAAGGGTGTCCCTTGTCCCCTCTGCTATTTGCATTAGTTTTCTAACCCTTAGTTAATAGTATAAGAAACAATGAAAAGACCATACAATCAGACTAATGTGCATCAACATGGAACATTTTTCTCACCGACTCCACCAAGGCACATCAATCCCACCCCCAAGACACAGCAATGATCACTTTAATTTGATCAGTTTCAGCCTGATATTTGCTTTTTTCAACTCACTGTGTCACCAAACCACCAGTACTGATGGTCAACTGATCACAGTGGTCAAAAGTGCTAAAAATATCAACAAAAAACATAGCTCTGAAATGTTAACACAAGAAATAAGGACAAAACCAAAAATAGTGGGGAGGCAAAATCCCAAAAAGCAAGGACGTTTTTTAAATATTCACTTATATACTTGGAAAATTGCTAGAATAACAGGTTTTACTTTAGCATGCATTTTGAAGGAAAAATGTCTAAAATTCAAATATCTGTCATTATTCAGTAATTGCAATCTCAGTGATTTGCCAGAAAGCCACTACTTTTACGAAGAACAGACCAAAAATATGTGGCAGAATAAGGAACGTCTGCAAAATCAAGGAATGCGGTAAATCTAAAGGTGCTGCTTCAGGGGACCCCACCAACAGTTAACATATTAAAGTAAAACAAAAACTGGTGTTCTGCTATGGATAGTGTCTACTGTTGTCACTGCCCAGAGTTTTCTCTGGTTGCGAGTGTGTTGATAGCCTAATAGCAGTTTGCATATACTTAGACTGTATACTGAAAGGACATTTCCTGTTACTAAGTTCATGGGGTAAAAGTAAGAAACCATAAATAAATATCCCTCAGGCTCACAATGAATAACCAGCCAACACTGCAGAACAGATTTTCTTTTGTTAATGGGCCCATGCAGGGCACATTTGCAGCTGCTGTTTAAAGTGGGGGGGGGGGGCATGCACTCTTCTTACACTATGGCTCCGATACTCATGCATTACTTAAGCCAGCATTCAAGTTAAAAGCAAGGGCAACTGCAACTGCCAGATGGAACTGCATACTAATGACATTAGGAAGTAAGCACATTTCATAGAATGTCTTTCCAAATAGCTTGAACACCTGTAAGAAGAAGGATATACCTGTATTTGCAATAGAGGTAACAGTTAGGAAGTTCCCTTCCCCATTATAAATAATTAAATTTAAGGGTATACCTCCACGACTGTGTTAAATATAACAAGTGAATTAACGTCAGTTGTATTAATCTTACAGTGTTTAATTTGGAGTGTTTCTGGTCTTGAAGTAATCATATTAACATGACTTGCATCAAGTTATTTATGTAGACACATATAACACATTGTTTAAAACGTAGAGCTTTTGCAAAATTACTTGAATTAACAATTATTTTGTAAGCATTGATTGTGATAATTACAAAATATGTATGTATTTTACAAAACAGTTGAAATAAATAAATAAAACATCATTCAAACCATGTCAGATGTGGTGATTTCCTTTTAATAAATGGCTATGCAAACCATACTATATGTTACAGTGATACTAGAGTGCATGTTGGTGTGTGTGTGTGTGTGTGTGTGTGTGTGTGTGTGTGTGTGTGTGTGTGTGTATATATATATATATATATATATATATATATATATATATATATATATATATATATATATATATATATACATGAATTCACTTCAGAATCTTGAACATATAAAATCTCGAACTTCATAGAAGACCATATGATTGAGGTTTCAGAAGCTTGAAATTCTGAAACAAATCCAAAAAAAACAACAAAAAATAAAATGTTTCTGCAGAGGGGCAAGCCCCCCTGCACCCCCATGTCGGGGGCTGCACCCTATACACCCCCACTACTTAAATATACCAACTCTGAAATCACATTACAGCAAGGAAAAGGAAAATTTCCTATTTTGTGCTGTATGCAGATCTCCATTCAGAATTTCGAAATTCTGAAATCTGAGTCATATGGTCTCAACCATATGAAGTTCGAGATTTCAGAAATTCAACATTCTGAAGGGTACCCATATATATATATATATATATATATATATATATATATATATATATATGTATATATATAAAAATACATGCACAAACACATACACACACATATATATATTATATATAAACTCTCCATACTAAATCATTTTAAAAGTGCAAAGTTGAACTTTGGAATTCACTTCATGTTTCTAAGACTTGCAATGTAATTCCTGTAGTGTCAGGACTTGCATTAGCAGGTGTCACATTTTTGAAAGGTAGCTGGGATATTAGCACAGGGCTTAACAACTGCATGTGTTTTTGTGGGTAATTGCTTTTTTAACCTTGGTTATGGTAACACACTTTATTGTTGCCATTATGATAGAGACGCCTTATTACTCGATATCCTACATGGACCAATTGCATCATATGAATGGTTTTCTACTTTGCAGGCAAGCTCTTCAAATTTGTAATTTTTCTAAAGATCACTACAGAATCTCAATCCAATTTCTTGGAATTGTAACTTGTCTGGGTCAGGCCATAAAGGCTTGTATGCTTCTTAATCTGCTTAAAATTTTTAGTAATCTTTTCTTGCGATTATCTTTATTTATTTTATTCTTCCCAGCTTGCCTTGAATGCAAATTGTTTTGTAATCTTGTGTCTAATTTTAATTCCTCATCTGAAACATTTTAAATTGTTTTGAAACCATGCCCCTGTTTTTATTTGCTTATCAAGATGATTTTGTTCTACATGGGTGCTTATTTCTAATGGTTAAGTGTTTCACTTTGGTTGGAGTTCAAGTCAAATCTTCAAATCAGTGATTTTACTGCTGAAAATGCAAACATATTTGATTTCATATTGAGTGCAATAAAGGCATGTAGATGTCTTCTTCTCAGCCATTTCTGTGTTTATACTGAGAGATACCTGCTATAATTTGCATATCTCAGTGACACTGTGTTGTAGTCCACTATCTATTCGGAAAACAAACTTCTCTTTGCAAGGGAGACATCCAAGTTTTATAGCTACATTGACTCTGTCAGGCTGTTAACCTTCAAAACACACACACACACACACACACACACACACATATATATATATATATATATATATATATATATATATATATATATATATATAAGAACATTAATTGAATCTAAGCTCTCAAGTTATGTGTTTCTAGTTATAATGGTAAAAGCAGAAAGATGTTCTGAATAACACAGTATTTGGTTTAGTCCATGTTCTTTCTCAAAAAACCCTTCAATTTCTAAAGTGTTTCAGTATTTCAATCTAATAGATTCTACACCTGAAGGTCTTATGGCAGTGTTCACTATGTTTAAATTATCATGGAGATATGTTGGTAGCGAGGACCCAGGGGAAATGGCTGCACTTACAATATAGTCAGTTTTACAAATGGGAGTCTGGTTGTCTGAAGAAGAAGTTGAAAGTTTTTGGTATTAGGATTGCAATTAGTTTTCTGAAGAAATCCTTCTTAAAAGGAGAAATGAAGTTAGAAGTTGAAAATTATCAGTATTAGGTCTTAAGCATGCAGAGAAGTGGTTATATTAAGGTATTCATCAAAATCTGATCATATTCAGATATATTTTAGTTAGCATCTGTAACTTTAACTATTTGATTGATAAGAAGACTTCCTGGGTTTAATCTTTAACCTTAATGACATCTTTTGTGATTCTCTAAATTTAGTGTCTGAAAACCATATTAAAATTACAATTTCTTTACTTGATATAATTAGTAATTTTACAGCAACATGCTTCCCTTCTTTTTCTACAACACGGTTATGGATAATAGAGCTCAGCGTGGGCTAAAAAGACAAGTGGCTGTATGTAGTTTAAGCTAATTATGGATGGTGGGACTTCTGATTACCCTGCATCCTTCATCTTCACTCATCATAGTTGAAAGTGAATGACTCGTTCCTTTATATTTCTATTTTATTGTCTAGTTTAAACATGTGACTCTAGGTTGCCCATCTCACCCATAGGCTACCATCCCATTAAACTCCTCTTCCTCTGACTCCCTTTTGTGATATACCCCTCATACCTCTCAGCTGTACGGATTTTTGCAGAAAGTCCAGATTTTTGGCTCATATTTTTGGTCTGTTCCTCCTAAAGCTTGTAGTTTTCTGGCAAATCACTGGTATGTTCTGAGAAATTAAGTCATGAAACAATGCTATAAATTTGAGTTTCAGACTTCAAATCCTTCAGAAAATGTATATTAAAACAAACCCTGTTACTCTAGCAACTTTCTAAGTTTATAAGAGCAATATTTAAAACGTGTGCCTATTTTGGGGCCTTTGTCCCCCCATTTTGTCGGGTTTGTCCAGATTTCTTGCATTAAGAGGATGAAAGGTATGGCCCCTATCTTCATCTTCTCTTACTGGGTACTGCATAGTAATTATTTCGGCTCTGTTTTGAGTTTTTTTGTTTCTTCTTTTCTGATGGCTTCACTGTTAGCAGTTGTTTAATTTAGTATTATTACCTTTCATTCCACTTATCACAATTCAAATGCTTATTTTCATTTTGTATTGGAATTTGCAACATTCTTGCCACTTAATTTCTGAATAATACCCTAAGAATGTAAAGTAGAGATGCATCAGACAGTCACTCTCTTTATCACATATTCAGTTTTACTCTGACACTTAAGCAATCAGTTTTCACCTTATGGATGATCAAACCTATTGTGCATACAACAAAACTAATAAAAACAAATTTACATTTATACTTAAATATGCTACAATAATTGTAACTCCATATGAATTGCAGAATGAGGCAATTCTGGGATTATTGTGGGTGCTGAAAAGAGCACTCCTGGTAAACAGCAAAAACAGCAAAGAATGAAGTAATACTAAACTCATGAACTTTAATCATACCCTGATTTAGGACTGGGGTCCATTGCCGTCATAGTTTTAGAAATCTAAAACATTTGGACAATTTTAGCATTATGCTTTTGGTACTAGTGACATATGAAGTGAACTGAGAGGAAACATGTCTTTCTTTCTTTGCTAACTTACAGGGATTGCAGTACATAATTTTAACTGTAAAATAGGGTATTTTGCATTGGCTTGCTACATTTACTTAGGGTTACCACCTGTCCCACTTTGCGAGGGACAGTCCCTCTTTGGGCAGTTGTGTCCTGACAAAAAATATTAAAAATGGCAAATGTCCTGAGATTGTAGGACATAATTATGTTCTATATTGTATGTAATAGTTGCATAAAACTATTCTGTATCTAAAATACCTAAATGTTATACGAAACAGAATAAGCAACTAAAATGCTACAAGAATAAGTTATTATTTAGGCAAAAAAGTTAAGTTCTATCCTTTGTACTGACCGTGGGTATGTGTCAGCCTGTAAAATCTGATGTTTGTCCCGAAAATGTCCCACTTTGGCCATTTGAAAAGGTGGCAACCCTGCATTTACTACAAACCAGTAAAATCAAGAGGTGATCATTTGAAACTGAAAAAACACACTAACTCTACAGTGTGCTACAATATACTTAGATTTATTTCTTTCAGAGTTGTTTCTGAATGATAATTCATTGAAATGTATTTGGCTTAGGCAGTGCTATATATTTGCAGACAGTAAACTAAGCTCTGCAAAAAGAGGAGCCAACTTTTTTTTTTTGTGCTGAATCACTTTTAGCTGCATTAGTAGTGTAAGACTACCATCTGCTGGTATAGATACAAAACTTCTCCTTTTATCACATTTCAAGTCTGCTTATAGTAACTGTTAAAACAAAAACATTAATTTGTAAAAGAATTTGAAATGAAAAATACTCGTATACTAAAATTAATTTTAATGTTAATAAATGGCATATTTAATGCTGTTTCAAAACTGTATATTTTGACGCAGTTGTGAGTGCGTTCACTGATTGCTGCCATACCTGTCAACCTCTTAGTGCAAGAAACCTGGACAAAGCCTAAATAGTGGGGGGTGCAAAGGCCCAGAAATTGGGACAGATTTTAAATATTGTTCATATAAATTTAGAAATTTGTTAGAATAACAGGACTAGTGTTAGAATATGCTGTCAATTAAATAATAGTATGAGAAAACAGTAAAACAAAACACTCTTCTCTTTACAGTCACAATGTGCACCACCCTGGAAGAGTACAGAAATAGATTACCATTTATATTATAGTGATATACTTTACCTGTGGTGTTTTACACTTGACTGCATTTAGTAACTGATCCGGATAGCCATTCAGAATTCTAAGACTCATGAAAAGTTTTAATGTAGTGTGTGACAGTCTTCTAACCAATGAGTTCTTAAATGACTGACTACTTATATCACAAAACTGAGCTGCTTGACTCATGAAATGCCAGATGTCCTCTCAGAATGACTATACTTATAAAATGCATTTATATATTTATGCATGAATTCATTAGTCTTGCTGCCATACTGCTGTCCACATGAGCTTGAGCCTTTCATTGTCCCAATTTGTTCTCTGGGAAGCAAAACAAGGTGTAAATCAACTAGTTGGCCAACCAGCAGCTTACCTAGGGTTCACAACCTTTAAAGGGTAGGGTCTGGCTTTCACCAGTGGTGGAAAGGGATAAAATCCTGACTATGACCCAGGTGACTCAAGTTTGACTAGTGGCTTAGATGGGTTGCAGACCAAGTGGGGAGGATACATGCAGATTGCATGGGAGTGTGTGCACTATGACGCATCTTTGCAGTCAGTTGCTGACGGAGGTTGGAGAAGTTCAAGTTGTGTTCTGTTTTTGGGGGCTGGGCTCTGGCTAAGTCACATGTTGAGGCATGGGGGAAATGCCACAGAGCTCCTTGTATGCTGATTCCTGGGGACAGGATGAGCACACGCATGAAATAGGCCATCAGATGATCCTTAGCAGCAGTATGACACTGCCAACACACTGACCCAGAAGATAGGTCAGAATTAATCAGGAGCAGGTAGGATAAAGAGTGGCCCTGGGAGCAGCTGATGGCCAGTTATGAGGTGCCAAAACAAAAAGTTAGGTTTGGAAATATTTCACTTCCTGACAATGCCTCCAGTCACAGTCTTGCACTATGGATAGTATAAGGCATGGGATTAAGGTCTGTCATCTAAAACACAACTAAAACTCAAGCTAAATGTTATGCTTGTTTTTAAATATGCACTTACATTTGGTTATTATTTTTCAGCCAATGGGCATGCATTATTATGTAGCTATAATAAAATAAGCTTTTTGGTAGACAGAATGTGACTTCCTTCTGATCATAGAAACAGTATTGATTTGTTAACAACCTGCTGGCTGATCAAGAAGATGAGCTGATCAAAAACACTTTTCTGGCCACAACCCTGGGATATTCAGCAGAAAAAAATGAAACAAAATGCTGCTTGTCTAATGACAGAAAATGTTGGAAAACAAAAGTGATATAATACCTTTACCTACCAGCACACGTTCTACAATACAGCTATTCCTCATTCAGAATAACATAAACCCTTCATCAGGAGTTAATAAGTTGTTAATGCCTGACACAAATTTTAATTCTCAGTTAGGAAGAACAGAGTACATCATTTTTGTAAATGGTTAAAAGTGACATTTAAAAAAATGCAGTGCAAGAAAAAATGTAATTGTACAGCTTGGATGCTCAGACCTCTGATACAGATCACTGTTGAATGAGGGGTTGCATTGTGTTTGTGTGTGTATGTGTACACCTGAAAATGTAGAGGGTAAGGTTCTTGACTTACCATAAAAGGGAATACCTTTCGTAAATCTCACATTAGAACCATAGTTCCTTTAGGAGAGAAGAAAAACAATCAACTTAAGTTCAGATTATTTGCATGACATTTAATGGAAAATAAAATCGTGATAAAGAAATACACACATACATACATACATATAAAGATTTCAAGCACAGGCTTTAATGCCCTTCTTGCCTGCCAATATACCAAATCACTTGTTTCCATATTAAGAGTCCAGGATGTTCTTAAAAATATCTAAACTAGTACTTGCTTTAATGTAGTTTGATAATCTGTTCCATGTATCAGCTACTCTCTCAGAGAACCAATTAGTACACTTCTCATTCCTATGGAATCTTCTACATAGGTTGTCTGATAATTTTCTAGTACTTTTTGATAACCCCAGACATTCCTAGAGATAGTTGTCTTTAAATGCCATATATACCTGGATACTATCTCTTCTTGGATATCTATAAGAGACACTGTAGAAGTTCAGATATTTTAGTCTTTCATAATAACTTAAATTTTCACATCCATAGATGCTTTTGGTGTCTTGCCCAAGACACAACAACCAAACAGCTTCCAAAAACTCTGGCTTCCTCCCATGCTTCCAATCTGACTGCTGATTGGTCAGCCCTGAGGAGTGCAAATCAGCAGTCAGAATGGAAAACCTTCAGTACTTTCTTGCTGCCTTATGAAGAAGAGTCCAGAGACTTCACAAGAGTGGTAGCTGGCCTTTCAGCTTTTTTTCTGGGAAATGTCACCTTTGGGAGAACCCTTCCACACAGAAAAATAATTATTTTAATTAGTTTAATATATCTATCTATCTATATATATATATATATATATATATATATATATATATATATATATATATATATAAAGTATTGTTACATTCAATTTGTGTATCTGTCATAGTCACTTTAAGAAACCTAGCATTTCTTAACCATTGTCTGTTTCCTGTTTAGCACTGCTATTTTTAGCTTCAGCTACAGTTGAAGCCTGTTTTAATGGGTCTATATCATATTCTCGAAAGCCGACAATGTCGAATCTGACATTGTTGACATGAGAATATCGAATGCTCAGAATCTCGAGCGTGTAAATGAAAATCTCCATAAGGGGAAATTTCCATTTACTGCAATATAGTGCGGTCTCTGAGTTGGTATATTTAACTAGTGGGGGGTGCATGGGGGCTTGCCCCCCTGCTTAAACCTGTTAGGGTACTTTTTTCTTTTTTTTGTCTTTTTATAAGGTCGACGTTTGAAGACATCGACCATATGGTGTCGATCATATGTTGTACGATATTTTCAACCATTGATCTTATAATATAGACCCTATTTAATGTAGAAATTAAACTTTTTATTTTTTAGAAAAGTTTAAGTTTGGAGTAGTGTATCTTTTGGACAGGAATGGCAACAGGACATGTAGAGTTGTATTCATGCTATGCCAACTTACTGGCCACCTATGTCTGTTAGACTAGTTTACTTCTAAGGGTCTCTAACAGGTTTTTAGAGTATGGCTTGTGCATTTAAAGACATGTAGTGCTTGTGCTCAAGCAGTGGCAACTTACCTGCCGTTTATTTCTGTCAGAAAATTTTCCATCTATGGGGTCTCTGATAGGATTTTCATGTACTGCATATAGATTATTTTGTTTTGAGAACTTTATCTGAATGTGTAAGTCTAAGTGTGCTGCTTGAGTAGACCTTTTACAATTTACTTTATGACTGATTCATTCCAGCGGTCCTAGAGACATCCAATGCACCCCCCTAGTTTGACTTCCATAATTTCCAATAAGAAAAAAACAGAGAGCCCTTGTCAACTAATTAGGCTCAATCTGTGCCTCAGCCAGTGGTGGGTGAACCTGGCCATTAGTTATTCCTCAGACCATTCATTTACCTCTCTGGCTTCCTTTAGTGTAGCCTTTTTGGCCACCCTGAACCTGGAGTTAGCCGCATCTTCTTTGGCTGTTCCTGTGTCTGAACTGGACATGGGAGAATGATCTTTAGTGGGGCTCTGGGGGATGCTACTTGATGTGCCTAGGGGAAGAGACCTCTTGAAGGAGCACAAATTCCTCTCCTAGTTGGTTACAAAAGATACCTACTATGAAAAAGGAAAAGGTTAAACCTGAACACATGGTATTTATAAGTAATGATGGTTTTCTTACTATAGATAAATTGTTACAGACAGTCAGTCCTGGTACACATTCTTCAGCATCTATTAATAAGGTCTGCCAGAATAGCCCTGTGGAAGACAAGTCAGATAATTTAGATACAGACATAAGGATTCTTCTCCTAAAGATTCTTGAGCCCAGTACTCTGATTTTAAGGAAAACTGATTCTCACAACCTCCTTGGGAGGGATTTTCTTTTCATAAATTGTGGTTATGATGAATGAGATGTTTTGGAGGGAACTAATGGAAGTTCCTGCTGTACTGAGAAGATTTGATAACATGCTCTTTATGGATATGCTTCATATTCTGTACCTATTCTTCCTATAGTGCTAGCCTTGGATGACATATATTATGTTTCCTGTAACAACCCTGTTTCACAGTTTTCAGTCCCCATATAAGCACATAGGCTAATAATGTAATCCAAGCCTTTCCCTGTGGATATAGTGGAAAAGGTTTAGGGACAGATTTGGAATTAATTTTTTTTATTATTCCACTTTGGCACATGGAATTCTTAACTAACAGTCTCATATGTGGAAGTCCAAGTCTATCTCAATCTTACTACCTTTTGGCATATCTTTATTATTCAAACATGCCTTAAAGAATACTCGTGATTGTGAAGATATTGTATTTATGTCATCTGCTTCTGTCTGGGTATGAAATCAAAAGTTTCTCTTGAAATGAAATTTGCATTTTTCAATTCAGCTTTAGAGAAAAAGGTTTTATTTGGCCCATCTGCTAATCAGATCCACAAACAACTTGTTAAAAGAGGGAAATTCGTTTGAAAGTTTCAAAGATTTTTCAAGCTCCCCTTTCACATCTCTCATACAATTTGAGAAATGCAGTAAATCCCTCATTTATGCCAAAGGTTGTTTCAGAGTTTACTTTAAATCAAGCCAACAACCTCATAGTCTTCTATCAAGATCCTAAGAAGCAGGGAGAACAGACTCTATTTATTCTGAATATGTGTTGGCAGCTCAGGTACTATCTTCACAGAAGTAAGTCCTTTAGAAAAGCAAATCAGTTGTTTGTTTCTTATGATGGGACAAAGAAAGGACAACCTGTGTCAAAAGAAACTATTTCCAGGTAACTGTCCTCTGCTTTTGGCTTTTGTGATACCTGCCATGGTAATTCCAGGCAGTACCAATGTACTACTAGAGCCTTGGCATCTCCAGTGGCATATTCAAAACCAGTGGAGTCTAGGAGTATTCTAGACACAGCTACATGGTCCTTTATTCATACATTTACAAAGCATCATGACCTGGATGATGACCACTAGCACCATCCTCTGGTGCCTCCTGGATCCATATCCTTTGTCCAGTCAGGTTGGATAGGCTTTGGCAATCAAACCATATAGCTTAAAGGCTACTGCAGCAGTGGGAATGATAAACATGGTACAATTGTGTATGTTACATGTACCCATAACAGTAGATGTTCAAATTTCTGACTCCTGCAGTAGCTGCATCCACCCTAAATCCCCCATCTTGGTGTGTATAGTTACTAGTGGGAATATAATGTGTCTTCCTTCTATTATATTTTGGTTTAGGTTTCAGGATGACTACTCTCCCTCTCTCTAAAGGGCAAGTTCACTCTGACTGCTGATTTTCCTCCACAGGGCTTTCTTATCATCAGTCTGAGTAAAGGTGTGGGAAGGAGCCAGATCTTTGTGAAGCTAGCCGATTGCTGCGTCCTCATCTGGATACAATCCATATAGCCTAAGAGCTACTGCAGCAGAGAGGAATTTGAGCATATACTGATCAAGTGCAACTTGCAGAACTGAACTTTCCATCATAGAGATCATTCAGCATGTACAACTGAGTTGTCAGATGCCCCTCTTTGATCAGATATTTTATCTGCAGTTTGTCCTGGGTTGTAAAGCCTATTGACTATTTTCTTTTGGCATACTATATGTTCTTTTTCAGCTAAATATCTATTGAGACAGCCACCTTTGAGTACGACTTCAGTTAATATCCACCACTGGAATAGGTGTGGTACCATCCATACCACAAAAATGTGAGGTAGCTGGCAATCATCATTTCTGCTGTATTGTACAAAACTCTCTCTGTCTAAAAACTGGCTGCAGATGATCTGATTGCTGACCAATTTTTAATTCATTGAAAAATATTTTTCAGGAACCATGTCTCCTGTCAATGATATACATTAGATGGTTGGCCCTTGAAACACTTTGGCATTTGATCAGGTACCATTTAGCAACTCCTTACCCCCAGCTTCATGTAAAATAACTCAATATCTTGTAATTCATGCAATGTAATTGTGATGTGCATTCTTGTGTTTTTCAATTTAGCTTTATTATGTCCAATCTAGAACAAAACCTTCTGCCGAACAGACATGACTGTATAATGATGGCTGCATGGAAGCCAGTTCTGCAAGGAAAGAGATAATTATCCATTCTGTGTTCTAGTGGCTTTCCGCTGGGGATGATACCTTTAACCAACTCCGCTAATATGTGTGCAAAATTTTCAACTGGTACAGTCATCTGTTGTATGAATGGTGAACTGCAGTTGTGAAGAATTAATATCATTTTGCTTCATAAATATTTTTGACTAACTTTGAAAGGAATGGTGGAATATTATCATCAGTTCAACATCAAGTTCATTTTCAGCTGCACTGAGGTACTTGAACCCAAGTACCATCACTAAAATATTCACAATAACTGAGCCCTGCAAAATGACATCATAGTTACAGTTAAGACTCGAGTGATTAAAACTGTCACATGTACTTTTATATAAAAAATGCTTAAAATGTTCTGTTTTAAGCAACAGGCATGCATGAAAGTCAAGGAATATTATCACAATATAAACACAAGAAAAATAATTGGAACTTGCCAGGGTCACCAAAAATAATTTTAATATTAAATGTAAATTAAAAGAGAGGTCAGTGAAGCAATAAGGGCATGTGACATGGTCATAATATGACACTTTAAGTAGTATTTAAATGTACCTTGGTACCTTCTTATTGGTTTAATGTAGTCTGATGAATTCTAAGATATAGATGAAAGCACTAATTGCGTTTGATTTTCACTTTTATTAGAGCTTCTGTATGGCAAGCCTGGCAAGTTACAGTTATTTAGGTTCCTAGGTTGTTACTAGGCTAATGACCACTAGGGTCCTTAAAGCCTAGCAGCATACCCTGAACCATTTTGGCTCAGAGTATCATGGGTGTCAATATGGGGGGGGGGTGGCATTTTAGTAGGGAGGTAATTAAGGATTTGTAAGGGGGGTGTTAGGATAATACTTTCCTTATTGACTGCCTCTGTCCATAAGAGACATGGGAGGGCCAGACTGGGGGTAAATGTACAATTTCCCATCCAGTTCTCAGCATCTTTGTGAGCTGGTGTGAGATTAATCAGTTGGAGCTGAACATCAGTAAAACAAAGGAGCTGGTAGTAGATCCAGGGAGATCACAATATCTCCCCCGATGACCTTTTGTCAATTGGGGGGGTCAAAGTGGAGATTGTTCAAGACTACAAGTTTTTGGAAGTGCACCTAGACAGTAAGCTGGACTGGTACAAAAACTCGCAGGTGGCATATAAAAAAGGTCAGAGTAGGTTGCACTTACTATGAAGACTCAGATCCTTTGGAGTTGGCAGCACTGTGCCATAGTTGTTCTATGAGACTGTAGTGACCAGCGCTATCTTCTTCACAGTGACATGCTGAGGTAGTAGCATAAAGAAGGCTGGAGCATGCAGACTCAATGAATTGGTAAGGAAGGCTAGCTCAGTAGTTGGAGAAAAACTAAACACCCTCAAAACCATGGCTGAGAGAAGAATGCAAGTGCAACTAAAGTCCATCATGAAAAATATTGACCACCCACTTAGAGTGGTGGCTGGACTGAGATTTTCCTTTAGCAGGAGACTGGCAAACATAAAGTGCTCTACTGAATATCACAGGAAATCCTTCCTGCCCACAGCCATTAGACTCTATAACACCTCCTGTTGTCTTAACACCACCCCCACTACTGAAGGAGACCACATTTATTTATTTTTATTTATTTTGACATTTGTTGACTGGGTTAGTCCGACTGAGCAGAAGCCCTTTTTAGTGAAGACCCAGGGAGAAAAGCTCCAGTAATGTAAATTAAAAGTTACAAAATACTACACAAAGTGAAATAAACAATGTGATTCAATTAATAACAGGTAGATTAAAAAAACAGTACATACAGGATAAAGTGTGACAAAACTTTGAAGAAGAGTTTATATTATAGCTCTCATTTAAAAGGTAGGAATGGGTTTGAGCATCTCACAGTACAAGGAGAACATGAACAAAATCATAAAGGTGAGTATATTATAAGTTGTGTTAGTTCAAGTTTGTGTGTGTGTGTGTGTATTTTGTAAAGAGAATAAGGATTAGGAGTGGTTTAAAGTCACTCTTTAGGGGGGGATTGAGGTTGAAAAGGGTGGTTTATGTTGGGTTGTGACATGAGCAGGTCCTAGATTTAAGTAGGTTCATAGGTAGGTACTAGGCTATTGGTCCTGGGGCCTATACAAGCCCAGCCAAAAAAGGTACCCTGGCTTTTGCCACCCAAGAAAATTATTTTCCTGTGCCACTGTCGAGCAGAGCCACAAAGGTGATCCCCAGGGTGAATTTCCTATTTCCCATCCAATCATCAAGATTTTTCTTGAAGAGTGCTAATGAGGAGCTTTGTTTGATATAGATAGGTAGTTTATTCCAGAGTATGGGAAGTCTCTGGGACAGGAATCTATCCCTCCGGCATGTTCTGTTTATTGTGGTGACAAGGTTTAGGTCCCTAGAGCATGTAGCTTGGAGGGATTGGGATTTCTTTAAGTGGAGCATGTTCAACAGCTCTGGGTTTGACATAGCTTTGTATGTTAGTCAGGGATCACCACTGAGTATGCGATATGCGACGGAGTAAAGCTGGAGTTTTTTGAGACGGTCTGCATAGGGCATCTGTTTGAGGCTGGTAATCCTCTTTGTGAGGTATTTCTGCGGCCTTTCCAGTTGTTGTAGATGTCTTGTGAGGTACATACCAAAAGGGGCATTGTACTCTATAATGGGTCTAATGAGTGATGAGTAGAGGGGAACAATGACCTCTTTTTTTCTGGATGAGAAACAGGGATGGGACTGAGGACGTCCTGTAAGCCAGGCAAAGATTCCATCTCAGCAGCCTGTAGAAGAGTGAGCACAAGGGTCGAGCCTTTAGGCGATCAGTGTAAGAGAGGGTATTTATGCCTTGAATTCTTGTGATGAGAAACCTTATAGGCATTCCAACTGTTACAAATGTCTGATTAGATACATGCCAAAAGGGGCATTGTATTTAATGATAGGTCTGATAAGGCCTGAGTTGAGTGGTACTATAACTTTTTTGGACCTGAATGCCATACCCTTACCTATAAGTTGGGTGACATAGAATGATTGTTTGCTCAAAGCTGCAGTGAGTTAGGATTTCTGCCCTTGCTCTACTGTTTTACAAAAACTGCTGTGAGACTACAAAAGATAAGTGCTTATTTTCAACTGTTTTCTGCATCTCTGATTAGCTTAAATAATATTTGCTGCATATCTGGTTAAACTGTGCAACTGTTTTTAGGCTTAGTGAATTCAACCCTTGCCTCTGTTCTGGTCTTTGTCTCCTTTTTGTTTCTCTGTTTGTTCTGTTCATTTTATTTGTTGCTGCACTTGAAAAACAGTAGTATAGAGCTGAATTTGGTAGTGTTTGTGACCTTTGGAGCTTGTAGTACAGTTGATCTTTTGTCTAGAGAGCAAGAGATGCATAGCTGTTTCTTCATGAGAGGGGGCTTCAGTTTGGTCTGATCTGGCAAGAGTTACTGCTACAGGGCTCTGTTTTTTGATTGGATAATTTGGCTGGCTCCTGTTTCTCTGCCTTAAATAGCAAGTGTTTAAACCAGTTTGTGCTTTTTTGCTCAAAGCTGCAGTGAGTTAGTCCTTCTGCCCTTATTCTTCTGTTTTACAAAAACTACTGTAAGACTACAAAAGATAAGTGCTTATTTTCAACTTTCTGCACTTCTGATTAACTAAAATAATATTTGCTCCATATCTGTTTAAACTGTGCAACTGTTTTTTTAGTTTTAGTGAATTCAGTCCTTACCTCTGTTCTGATCTTGTATCTCCACCCACCCAACTGTTGCTGTAGTCTTAAAGCCTTGTGGCTTTTGAGTTGCCCACCTCTACTATAAATTTGATATTGGACACTCCTCCCAGTCCCATTGCATCAGCTCATTCTACTGAGTACAGTGAGATCGGTTGTGAAGGCCCCCCCCCCTTAGCTTCTTAACCTTGAATTATCTACTGTCTCTTCACTTTCTACTTAACAACAACAAAAAATATTGTGCCTCTTCCTACTACATTTTGCTTCTTGTGCCTAGGTGTTCAACTGCATTTAGTTTGTCACATTTGTTACCGCTTGTCGGTAGCTTATTTGAGCTGTTTTTGCTGTTCTGATTGTGAGCTAATTTATCATATTTGCACTGTTTTAAAGCAATTTACTGATTAGCTGCATTTCATTACCGTTTTACTGCAGTTCGTTACTGTGTAACTGCATTTTACTGCATTTCATTACTGTTTAACTGTATTTTTCATACTGTGAGCTCTGTCTTTGTCTATAAGTGGTTAATCTGTGCTTTGTTGTGAGTTTTACTGTGTTCTTAAGTCTGGATACAGGTTTGCTGCATCCAGAGCTGTTTTTTTGCCTTCTCTGCTTTTGGCAGCCATCTTGTTTTTGCCTTCTGTGTTTCTGGCAGCTGTCTTGTTTTGGTAGGGGCCTATCTTCTCAGCTAGTAAGAGTAGCAGAGCTGCCTAGACCTTGTCTGGCACAGTCTGACTGATAATGAAAGCAGGGACATGCAGGGTTGGCTTGATTTCTGTGTTACTAGAATCTTCTATTTTTTGTGGTATTTAAACCCCTCGTTTGAGCTGGTTTGGGCTTGTTTGCCTGTCATGCACCGCAGCTGCACTATTTTTAACCCTTTCTGAGGTATTCCAGCTGCAGTTTTTTCCCTTAGTAGCACTTGTGTGATCACCTAGTAGTATCACTCTTAGACCTTCCACTCTTTTCCCTCTTAGCTCTATCTTGCCTCTCTCACTCAGATTCTGACAAATATTGATAAACAATTTCCTACACTTTCCCCTGGCAGTCTGGTTGATACTGGCAACTGCCTCATGTACATGGACAACCCTCTACTACTGCCACCTAGGAACACAGTTTGTGAGAGATGCAATTACATTAAGAACCTAGAGTCTATACTCTCTCCCTCACAAACCAGTATATCTGGCACTGAGAAGGTTGTCAACACAAACATCACACTTCAAACACCACCCACACCTATACAACACACACCCATATATGCAGGGGTCCTCAGGTCCTCAACAAAAACATACCCAAACAAAACAGACCTCTGAGAAAAAAACACACGCAAACTCCACTGTCCACTACACCACACATACTCCACACACGTGTGTCTCACAGCCACCTAGACCTAAACATAAACCCAGCATAGTAGTCATAGAAGACTCCACTGTGAGACACACAGATGTGACCCTTACCAGGCTGGATAAGGAGAAAGTCACAGTTAGTTATTTCTCAGGTGTCAGAATCCACCATATCACCCATGCACTCAAGTCTCTCAACAACAGGTACTGTTATGACTCTGTCATAGTTCATGGTCTCAAGTTGAACAACTTGAGACATACTTCCCTGGACTATATGAAGAGAGACATGATCGAGCTCACTGAATATGTGTCCCAGGCAGGTATGTTCCTAACCTTAAGCAGCATTCTATCTTCACCCAGAATGATGCCTCAATACAAACAGAAAATGATTGACTTTAACAACTGGCTTAGTTTCTGGTGTCATTCCAAGGGGGTCCAGTACCTGACAGCCTGGGAAGACATGATTGACAAACCATGATGCTTTGCCAGAGCTGGCCTGCATCTGTCTCCCTTGGGCTTCAGGCTTCTGGCAAAGGCTCTTGCCTCCCCACATAGTGCCTTTTTAGGCAATGCCATGATGTCAAAACTACCAACATGAAAATTTCATCACATCGCAAATTAAAGGTCATGCTACTAAACGCTAGGAGTCTAAACATGAAACTGCATTCATTACAAGCATTCTTAACCCTGGAAGATGCTGACATTTGTGCAGTCACAGAAACCTGGTTCAAAACTGTGAAGAGCACCCCAGCCATACCAGGTTACTCATCCTACCATACATTCAGACTCCAAACTGTGGGTAGCAAAGCAAAAGGCAGTAGAGTTGCAATATATATAAAAGACATACTCACCTCCAGGCTGGACAAACAGTATGATGCATAGGAGGCACTCCAGGTGCAGTTAACCATTGACAAGACCCCTATTCAAATCATAGCTAGCTACAGGCCCCCAATTTTGACCCAAGATGCCCACTCCACCTATCTGGACCTCTTTGAATCTATCAAAATTCAAATCTTTACCTTGATACTGGGTGACTTTAACTATCCAACTATAGATTGGAAGAACTACTCATGCCAAAACACAAATGCCCAGAGATTCCTTGATTTTGTCTATGCACATGCCTTGGACCAGCTGGTTTACACTACTCAAGAGGTGAAAATATCTTGGACTTGGTAATAACCAACGTGAGTAACCGTTGCAACATCCCATCACATTTGAAGTCACCATCTCCTTCAACCTCCCCCTAGCTAGAGTAAAACAAAAAAACTTCTTCAAAGCTGATTATAGCCTCCTGAGGGAAGGTATAAACAGCTTCACAGCCCCCCCTCCTCCACAGGAACTGGCACATATGTCCAACCCTACACCAAAGTACTAAACCAAAGTACTGTATGAGCATTTATATACCTGCATGGAATCAGGAATACCTGACAGGACAAAATCCTCCTCCTCAAGGAAGAGTAAACCTGTCTGGTAGTCATCTGCAATAAATAAACTCTATAATAAAAGGAAAAAAAACTGTTGTCCAGGACCAAGAAGGAGCAGAGGCCTTACTGGAAGCATTCCTTTCCTTAGCCTGAACAAGCAAAGAAGAGAACTAGTGAAATCTTCCAAAGCAAACTTCGAGTTCAAACTGGCCACATCTACTAAAGACAATCATAAGGCCTTCTTCACATATGTCCGCAATCTCAAAAGATGCACTCATATCTGCTCAGAACTGGTGGTCAAGTTGTCAAGAACAACGCATACACAAATTCTGTACATATAGTCAACCTGCTGGCAGACAGATTCAGTGAAAACTTCACCCCTCTCTCCCCCCATCAATAAATCAGGACATTCCCAGCTCCTACCCTCCCTTCCCTTATCTCTAGGGAGCAAGTCATCACTGCCTTCTCAAAGGCAAAAAATACAGTTTCCATGGGACCCGATAACACCCAGGCTGCATCCTGCATAAACTCAGGCAGGAAGTTGCAGCATCACTAGGCACCCTATTCAACCAAAGCCTGAGTACCAGCTTTGTCCCAGCCAAGTGGAGGACAACCACTGTAATCTCTTTGCACAAAGGTGGAGCATGCACCGATTCAGAAAATTATAGACCTATCAACCTAACTAGCCATGGAGCAAGGCCATGGAGCATATTATCATGGACCTCATTAACAAGGACATTGGTAACCTCCAAACGCTCGATCTCACACAGTTTGGTTTCATCAAGGGGAGGTCATGCCTGTTAAATTTGGTTGGCTTCTTTGTGACAGTCAACAAAGCCATGGGTGAGGGGAAGATGGTGCACACCACTTACCTTAACCTGGCCAAAGCCTTCAATACTGTTCCCCACTTGGGTATAATAGAAAAACTCTTTCAACTAGGCATCAATCCATATGTTACCAGATGGAAAGCAGACTAGCTCACTGATATAATCCACTTAGTCAAAACAGGGGAAGCCACCTCAAGCAGTAGACCCGTAATGAGCAGTGTACCCTAGGGTTAAGTCCTGGAGCCTCTGTTTCTGTTGTTTGGGATATACTTTTCTTATCCATGACAAAACCAGTGGGCTATGGCTGACCAAGTTTGCAGATGACTGCAAGCTGGGTGCTGTCATCAATTCCCCTAGTGATGTGGACGTCCTCCAAGAGGGTTTCACCCAAACTAATGACTGGTGCCCTAAAAATTGGCCTTGAACTGAATGCCAAAAAATGTATCATCATCCCCTTTGGGGAGAGTGATGTCCCTACAAATTATCACATTAATAATAAAGTCCTAAGCACGCAAACAGTTGTGAGGGACTTGGACACTCAGGTTGATAGCAAACTGACTTTTGATTACCATATTGCCTCCACTGTATGTAAAGCTTTCTATATTGCCCATCTCATTAGTAAAGGTATCTCATCCAGGGGCAAGGAGGTCACAACATCCCTGTATTTTCCCCTTATAAGACCCATTATTGAGTACAATGCCCCTTTTGGCATGTAACTTACAAAGCACATGCAGCAACTAGAGAGACCACAAATGTTCCTCACAAGGAGAATACAGAGCCTCAAACATTTACCTTACACAGATAGCCTAAAGGCCCTGTCCCTCTACTCAACTTCATACAGACTCCTCATAGGTGGCATCTGTCTGGCATACAAATCAATCTCAGACCTTGCCTTAATGGGACTGCTGCATATCCACAAGTCAAGCTCCACTCCAGTAACCCACACTTACGACCTCAACCTGGACTATGACACCAGTAGTACTTGTTGGCAAGACAGATTTGTGTCTCAGAGAATCCCCCTTATGTGGAATAGACTCCCTTTCCACATCAAGCACAGTACCTCATTAACCCTTTTTAAGCACAACCTGGATAACTGGATGGGGAACAGATAATACACCCCTGGGACTCCACCTGTGTCCCTGCTAGACAGGGACATTCAGTGCTAACTTGTCAGAACATGGGCTAAATTCTTGGCTAGGCTTGTAAGGGCCTCAGTGCCAATAGCCTAACAACTTCCTATGATCCTATGATCCTATGATCTTAACCACATGTTGATCTACATATTTTACCAGATCCCTTACTATTGAGTCAACTATTACGGCTGTTTTATCAATGGAATAATTAACTTGTGTTGATAGTTTTCCAAAGGGCATTATAATGCATTTTTTGGCATTGAGTTTTAGGCCATGGCTTTAGGTTCATAGGTTTATAGGTGTGTACAACAACAACAACTAGGCTAATGGCCATGGAGCCTTTACAAGCCTAGCCCATATGATTGCCCTGGCATCGTGCTACCCGACCTTAGTTTCCAGTGCCTCTGTCAAGTAGAGCCACTGGGGTGATTGCCAGGGTGAATTTTCTATTTCCTATCCACTCATCTAGATTTCTCTTGAAGAGGGCCAGGGAGACACTCCGCTTGACATGTATGGAAAGTCTATTCCATAGCATGGCCAGTCTCTGGGTTATGAACCTGTCCCTCCAGCTTGTTCTGTTGATTGTGGTAATGAGGTTGAGTTCTCTGGAGCATGTAGTGTGGCGGGACTGGGATTTCTTTAGATGTAGCATTTCTAACAGAGCTGGGTCAGACATGGCTTTGTAAGTCAAACAGAGATCCGCTCTAAGTAGGTGATATGAGACAGAGAATAGTTGGAGTTTTTTTGAGTCTGCCCATATAGGACAAGTGTTTAAGGCCTAAGATCCTCTTTGTGAGGTATTTTTCTTTGGCACCAGTCATTTGTCTGTGCTAAATCCTCTTGCAAGATGTTAGTGTCTTATGGGAAATCTATAATAGCTTTCCAGTTTGCAGTCATCTAAGAAACTTAGTGAGCCAGAGGCCTTGAGCATCAGCTTTGACTTCTGAGAAGTAGATGTCAAACAGGAGTGGGCTCAGCATGGAGCCTTGGGGTACTTCAATGGTGACTGGTCTCTTGGTGTAGAGGGTTTCACCAATCCTGACTTCTTGGGTCCTATCTGTGAGCCAGCAGGCAATCCAATGAGTTAAGAAGGGATGTGTGCCCAGCTCAGAGAGTTTGTCAACAATGCCTGAGTGTGGTATTATATTGAATACCTTGTCTAGTTCAAGATACACAGTATGCAGTGTTTTACCCTTGTCCATTGCCTTGGTGACACTTTCAAAGAAGTCTACCAGGTTAAATTGCCATGACTTTCCTTTACAAAGCCAAATTGGGATGGGTCAAATATCTGTAGGTTGTCAATTTCTTTGTTTATCATTTCCATGATAATTCATTCCATGGTTTTGCATATTACCCTTGTAGTGTGATGGGTCTGTAGTTCCCTGGGTTGATTGATGATATACCCTTGTGCAGGTGAATGACTGTTGTGGTCTTTCATTCACTTGGAATGTAGCGTGCTTCATGGCTGTACTTGAAGAGTGCCTCAAGTGGTCCTGATAGTTCATATTTTTGACTGTTCAGAAAGCAACCAAGGATGTTGCCGGGACCCTTGGAGGTGGTATTCTTGCCTTTAGTGAGAGCTGCCAGCACCCAGTCCCTGCTAATAATTGAGGGTAGTATGTTACAGGGGATTATACCAGGTGGAACTGGAGGAAGTGTGGTGAGGTGAAGTTTGAGCTGAATTTAAAAGCCAGCAGATTTGCTATGTCACCCTGATCAGTGAATGTGGTACCGCTCACCAGTGGTTCAGCACACTGCTGTGTGTTACCTTTATTTATGGTGATTTGCACATGGTAGAACTCCAGCACTTTATCCTGTTTGACCACCTTAAAGGTATGCTTGTCACTGATGTATATTGAGGCACCTCCACCTTTAGACCTTATCTGTGCAGCTACTGCTCTAAAAGTGTGGAAGGCACTGAAACCTTGCATTGATGGGATACCCTTTGCCACTTTAAACCATGTCTTGGTAACTGAACAAATGTCTATATTCTCCAGTGTAATGAGGGCTTGGTGGGAGTGTAGTTTTTTATGTAGGCTCCTGACAATCAGCAGTAACACCTTGAGGTTCACTTGAGCTGCTTTTGCTATGTCAGTAGGTTTGTCAATTTGGCATTGCCTAAAAAGGTACTATAAGGGTAAATAAAGTTTAAGGCAGTATTCACAAGAATAGAGGGGAAATGCAGGCCATCCTTGGCAAAGCAATGTGGCCTGTTACCATGTCCTCCCAAGCTGACAAATATAGGATGCACTTAGAATGACACCAGGAAGACAGCCAGGTGTTGAAATCAGTCATTTGTTGCTCATATTGTGACATCATCCTCAGTATTGTTAATATGGTGCAAATAGTAAAAAAGTAACCTGTGAGGTGACCACGGACTGTACTCAGCGCCAGATTATTCAGACTGTCCAAACAAGATAATAGTTCAATATTGAACAGTATAATTGGACACCCTTTCATAAGGGCCTTTGAGTAGCTGATAAATATTGGCTGGGTGGTGGCAGTGATTTCTACTGTATAGTCTGGGTAAAAGGGGCACAGCTGAAGAACCCATGCCTGCCTTTTCCTGGAGTGTCTGTGTGGTTGTAAAAACTCTTATTTCAAAGTGTGTGTGTGTGTCAGCTACTTGGGCAGGGACATGAAGCACTGGTTGGACAGAGAGGGTGCTGGAGGTTTTAGCTTGCCCACTAGGCTGAGATCTGGATTTTTTGACAGATGGAAGAGATTTTCTAGTTGTTGGCATAAACAGAACCAAGATCCTTTAAAAGAAGAAGCTTCTTTGGTTCTGCAATATCTGTGTGAGTTGCTAAAATTTTACCTTTCTTATTCTTCTGTCAAGATCATTTCTGCCTGTCTGCCTTTAGATCCCCCTTCTTGTTTATCTCAAGTAAAACAATTTCTGAAAGGGGTATTACAATTGCTCATTTGTCCACTTAGAAAACAGGTGGCTCCTCCTTGAGATCTTAACGTTGTACTAGAAAAACATGCACTTCTTTCCTTTAATTGATATTAATTTCTTTTTCATCTCCCTGTCATCTTACTGGAACCAAAGAATGAAGGAGAGCAATCTTGTATACTCTGGATATCCACAGGCAACCCAGATACTATACTGACAAAACAAAACACTTTAAAAGTTCTAGTCAGCTGTTCCTTGCCTGTGAAGGTAAGAAGAAAGGACAACCAGTGTCAAAACAATTCCCAAATGGTGACTTCTGAACAAGCAAGACCTTATGCTTTCTAGGAAGATAATTTTTCCCAAGCTGAATGAGTCCTGAATTTTCTATATAAACTAAATTAAATTATTTTTGTTTTATACAATAATAGATTTTATAGCTTTAGATTTTGAATTTGAAGCATAGTGATAAGTATGAACTTTGTAATTTTATCTCATGGAGTAGGTGCTATTATAGATAAATTAATTTATTGAATATCATTTATGTAATAGACAATACACTCTGGATTTTGCCCTGCATATTCAGTCAGCATTCACAGGGATATGTGAATGGTAGGTTTGAGCTTCAAGCTGTTATTGTTTGTCTTTTAGAACTCTTGCTGTGAGGCAACAATGCTACCGCTGTACCATCGCGATTGCTTCAAGCTGTTATTACAAATGTGAAATGTATAACTGCACCAGGTAGTCATTCATTCCTTGATCAATCACTAATCAGATTTATAGAGACTCACACACAATAGGATGTTTGCCTTCTCTAAGATAAGGAGACATCGGGTTAGAGTGTGCCCAATCCAAAACAAAAGGGAGCACATGGCTGGGGGGAGGTATTGGTGTGTGAGCTGGCATGTTATCTACCACCCTGAGCCAGAGGGAGAGCACTGGGATCCATCCTCACATGACTGAGCAGGGTGGCCAGTGATATCGGTCACACCACTATATCCCCATGGTAGGGGAGTTGTTTTGCTGTTTATGCTTGTCCCAGAAGGCTCATTACCAGCATGGGCATATCTCTGCACTTGCATACACATACACACACACTACCACCTGTGGCTGGGCCACCTCTGACAATGCAGGTGGGCTACCTGTTACTGAGGAGCCATAATTATTCTACTGTGAGACAGATCCAGCATAATTACCCTAAAGTACCTTAGCCACAAACTCAGCAAAGGTGAGACATAGAACAGATGCCTGCAGAGCAAATCTGTCATCCAGATCTGAAGTGAGGAAACACAATGGAAGTTAGTCATAAGTGAATCTATCCAGTCATGAACTAAATAATTTAACAAACATGTTAACCCCTATGAGGAGAATTAACCAAGGTTTGCCACAAGACTGTCATGCCCCCTGTAGAAGTTGACATGATTTGCAACCCATTCTGCTGTTGTGCAAAGAGAAAGTGCACATCAGTTGGCCACAGTAACTGTAAGATGAGATGCTGGAACAACATACACAATCCCACAACTATTTCTTATTTGTTGCATGACAGACAACAGGCACGTATGCTTTACCTGGATTTGTGGTAAGATATGTCAAGACAAATAATGCACAGGTACATAGGGGAGATGAGGTGATGGGGTGCTATCCACCCATTATGTGACCAGCCACAGCAGACAGTGGTCCATGACAGAAAATACCTTAGTCTCTTGATTTCCTAACAATCAAATCCATACCCCCACAACAACAGGATGCTTTTGCCAATTGTGCTGATGCTGATGTTGGAAATGAGACACAATCTAATGACATAGTGGCACTGTCTGCCTCCATCCTGGCTGTGTATCTACCCACAATACAGGCCAAATGTGTGGCCTCACTCACATAAGGATGTCAGGCTGTGCTACATGAGGGCTCCATTCCAAGTGATGTTTCATTTGCAGTTGCAGCACCAAACTTTACACTCCATCTGATGTGGGTATACCCACCATTTTCAGCCTTACATGATTGCTCCTGACACATGGGTAGCATTCATCAATCAATAAGCAGATGTGCTGCTGTACTGTCCAGGCGCAGTTTGCTAAAACCATGCCCAGCATAGACCTCAGCATTGTGTTGCATGTATCTGTGAGGACATGGAGGCCAGGGACACAGTAATAACTGTGCTCTTGCAGTCTCTGGTGGTGCACAGTGCTTCCATGTCCACTTCCATGAGAAGGATTGCCAGTGCCATGATCACTGCACTCACTGGCCGTGTTGACTGAGGTTAGGAAGGGCAGAACACATACTGAGGAGGTTACATAGAGAGGCCATCTCAGGGTACACAGTCATCATCTGCAGCTGCAAGTATACAATGTTCCATTATCCCTCATTATTGGATGCTCCATCACCCCTCATTATTAGAAGTCACAACTTCTGTCCTCCAGTAGCGGGACAGTTCAAGTGAAGACCTTATCGGGGTTACTGCCATGCACTTGCCCACCATCCCTGTCATGTAAGACCAAGATTCCTGTTGCAGTAAAATCATGTAGCACCACCACAAACAAATTATTGGAGAAAATTGTGTAGGCATTGATTAACCTTTGTTTTTGGGAAACCTTCTGCCACATCAAGATACAGTCACATAGTGGGACTCCACCCCATCACATAAGGACATTGTATATGACATAAAATACCTGCCACCTCAATATCCTTGTTTCAGACTCCTATGATTAGCTTTCCCCATCTAGTGTGGGTTGACAGGCATGTGTCATTGTGTCCATAGCCAACTCTGCACACGACATTAACTTTGATTCCCTCCACCATCCCACCAGCACGGTAGATTTTAGAATGCCTGATATCCAAAGTGTCTCAGCCATGCACTGACAAGCACTGCCTGATATTTAGCACTGAATGCATCATGTTTGAGTTTTGTGACACTGCACTATTGCTATGTGCTCAGCAGGGTCTGTACACATGAACTAGAAGATGCTGCCTCACCTGTGCTGCCACATACCACACATTACTCTGTGGTAGTATGACTGTGTGGCTTCCATTTTTCCATGTTCAGTCACACTCTTGATGTTGGTGTTGATGTGCTTCCCTGCTGGCAACATGTGCATACATGGTCTGACAATACAGGCATCCTGGGGTTCACCTTCCTTCCTTTCTCCTTATCAACATATTTAGGTATGTACAACATGCTAAGACCATCCTGCAGCCTGTGGCTGGATCATACTGAAGTGCTCCCTAGACATGTCAAGGAAGCAGAAGTAGTTTGTACCAGACTGATCACACATTGTATGATGCTGTGAGTTTGTGTGTACATGGCATTATACTGGAGTTCTGCCATACCCTATGGACTCATATGAGTATCATAAATTGGGTTGCAGTGGATATCCAGCATCACCTTCAAAACAGTATGAACATTTATGAGCATTACAACATTTGAACATAGTAGATACGTAGCTGTATAGTCTTTCACTGTGTGATACCTTAAACCTCCTATAGTGGAGGTGACTGTAATCTTTATTGGTATCAGCTGTGTTTAAAGATCATGTGTTTCTGAAGTCTAGCCAAACTATCCACTTATGCTGTGCTGATGAGGTCAATAAAAAGACTAAAACATGCACATTCACATCTAGTGGGGTTTAACTTTATTGGTCTGAATTTAACCATAAAGACTTAAGTACAATGTCATGGTCATTCAGAACACATGTAGCTGAAACACTTGATGTCCTTATGGGGTAATTTGGATATGTCCCATGAACCTTCACTACAGGAGGTTTAAGGCATCACATAATGAAAATCCTAGCTTGGCTGTATTTTTCTTGCAATTTTTACTGAATTGCTTGTTTTGTGTGTCCTTTTTTCCCTTTGGTTTAGCTGTATAGCTTCACATTAGCCACAGTGCCTGCATTTACCAGCTACATGGCACTATGCAATTTCAGTGTTTGGAAAGCAGCACTACAGGTATGTACCACATATGTGACTCATTAGTGCTGCCTGCGAGTTGTGTGGACACATTGATTATAATTCCATATGTGTCACACACTAACTGGCAGTTCAAAGAATGGTAGCCCTTCCTTTCACAAATCTTTTTAACTGTGGACAAGGTGTGATGTTTATTGAAAAACATGTGCAGTCCATAGCTCCCTGTACTCCAGGGAGACCTCCATTGTCATAGAAGGCACATCTGGTTATAGTTCTCTCCTGTAGTGTGCTGGAAGACCATACATAATCACCCGTGTGTAACTGCATTATATCATGGACTTTGTTCAGTATTCTAAAGGTGGACCCTATGAAATACCTAGTGTGCACATTGATATTCTCAGAATACCCTGTACCTAGCATGGATACAGCTATACATACATTGGTCTCCACAGATATGGGAAGGCCACATGCACTTATTGATTTTGTGTGTATGCAACATATATTAACTGAAACAAACAACTTTAAAGTGATTGTTAATCTCTTTATTGGAAAAATGTCGGTAAGTGAGCTGGTGATGTTTACATTGGAGATGAATGGTGCCACATGCATACCAGCAGGAAATGGCAGTGCTAATGGCTGTAGTATGTTGATAAACAATGGCTGCTGTGATTCTGAGCAGGAAATGGCAGTGCTAATGGCTGTAGTATGTCATTAAACAATGGCTATTGTGATTCTGAGCAGGAAATGGCAGTACTAATGACTGCAGTATGTCATTAAACAATGGCTGCTGTGACTCTGAGCAGGAAATGGCAGTGCTAATGGCTGTAGTATGTTGTTAAACAATGGCTGCTGTGATTGGGAGGAGGAAATGGCAGTGCTAATGGCTGTAGTATGTCGTTAAACAATGGCTGCTGTGATTCTGAGCAGGAAATGGCAGTGCTAATGGCTGTAGTATGTCGTTAAACAATGGCTGCTGTGATTCTGAGCAGGAAATGGCAGTGCTAATGGCTGTAGTATGTCATTAAACAATGGCTATTGTGATTCTGAGCAGGAAATGGCAGTACTAATGGCTGCAGTATGTCATTAAACAATGGCTGCTGTGATTCTGAGCAGGAAATGGGAGTGCTAATGGCTGTAGTATGTTGTTAAACAATGGCTGCTGTGATTCTGAGCATTCCTGTTTTGACAGTGATTGACTTTTTCTCATGCTTTGCCCTTTATAGTGAAACACACATTGCTGTTCAATTACCTCTGTAGATAACTACAATCATAACTCTATTTACCTTGCATACATTTTAATATCATTAGGACATAATTTTCCTACCCTATTCCATTTGCTTGCGATTATGTCATGATGCAGCTCTGTAGTTATCATCTGTCATGCATTTATACTCATTGTGCTGGAGCAAAACATGGGACTGTGGCTCGTTTCTGCCAAAAGCTTGTCTGTCTGTTGCTGATTCTGGTGCAAGTAAGCACTGCATACTATGCTATTTACCCATGGATCTCAGCCAGAATGCACAAATGCTTAAGCAGCAACAGTTTTATGAGCAATAATAACAAATAAATGCCCTGTAGTGTGAACAAGACTGGAAATCAGCAGGACAGGAAGAGTCGTAAACATATTTAATCAGATGGCTGGTTTACAGGTGGCTGTAGATCTTTCCCACAGGCATTAGTTTTCTATGTTAAGCAAATTAATTGATGACTACATCAAACAACAAACGTTTATAGAGAGTTCTAATAATTCTTTTTCTTGTGAAACATGGTTGTATGAATGGTTGTTTAACACTCACTTGTGTATACAGCATTCATGTGAAAGTATAGCCATACAAGAAGAAAAAGGGCCACATCAAGGTGACTTGGGAATGAGACGCTGCCTGTAGCTACACGGTGGCCACATTTGTATTGGGATGATGGGGGTAGAAGTATATGCATGTGTGTGTGTGTGTGTGTGTGTGTGTGTGTGTGTGTGTGTGTGTGTGTGTGTGCACCTGTTTGTATGCATGTGAAGTGTTTAATTTACGTTTGGCATATTTCTAAAATAGCAAAGCAAAATAAACAGCTCTAACAGGTTTACATGAAAACAACGGCAAGAATAGCTCACAGTGAAATAAAACCACAGTTTTCTATAACATATTTGGCTTATTGTGAGAAAGATCAAGGGCAGGCACAGAGGAATTATATCTCTCAGTATATCTGGAAACACAAGTAGAACAGATGGGGAGAACAGTGGATGAGATGGTGACTATTCCTGGGATAAACACTTCTGTACCTTGATCATCTCTCTACTGTCTTGACAGTATTATTATTAGAAGTGGTTTAGCAAGAGGATGGTTGAAAACAAATGTACACAACATTTTGTTGGTCTTGTTGGTTTGTTACTTGAAACACTCTGGAGAACATTCAAATAATGATTTGTTGGGCATTAAACCTTTGCTTAATAAACTAAACAATTTTGTTATTTTTACTGTTTGTGATGTTGTGATGTTTTCTGATCACATTAATTAGGATCAGTTACAAAACAGTCACATTTTCTTTAGAAAGAGCAATATCTTAGTTACATGCATCGGTAGAACTTTAAAAAAGTCTGTACAGGTTAAAAAATACCCAGAAAAAGTCTTGAGCCTTACAGAAATATTTTGTAGAAAAATTGGCAATTTTTACTGATTAAGGAGATGCAGAAATATTTAAAATATGTTATTTTTTCCTATAGAAGATTAAGGGACAATGTTGTTGTGGTTATTCACTTGCCTGTTTTACTTTTACAACTGCGGCCGCAGTGGTGCAGCGGTTAGTATTGCTGCCTCACAGCAAGAGGTTCTCCGGCTCAATTCTCGGCTGGGGTGCCTTCTGTGCAAAGTCTGCATGCCCTCCCTGTGGTCTGGTGGGTCTCCTCCGGGTGCTCCGGTTTCCTCCCAAAGACATGCTATAGATGGATTGGGCACTCTAAATTGGCCCTAGGCATGCGTGTGTGTGGCTTCTGTGGAAGGTTGGGCACTGGGCTGGCAACTCAACACTGTAAAAACTCCACTGCCAATCATGAGTGGACAGGTGATCCACTGTGGCAACCGCTAACTGGGAAAAGCTGAACAAAGAAGATTTTGCTTTTACAAATACATATCAGACAGAAGCATAACATCTGCATGCTGCAGTGTTTTTACATGTTTAATTAGCTGTTTAACAGAAAATGATATCACTGGTACTGATCTGGTGTGTTTCTTTCCTTCCTTCTCTTTCTTTTTGGTAGGCAGATTGGTCAGCTAACCCTTTTCAGTCTTGACCCATGATAAGAGCAAAGTCTACAAGCAGCAAACATAATGTAAACCGAATGCATGATGTTTGCAACATTGCCTTCATACAATCGAGTTGGTACTCCCATATACAAATCTTTTACTACTTGGAGTGATGACAGCAGAATTCATACATGGCTATGGAAGTTGAGCATACAAAACAGACTTACAAAGCATAGACTAATGGTACTCAGCAGCAAAATAGAGAATCAGTTGACAGTTATCAAACATCATTCAAAAACTGCAGTTCATCAGTAGATAGTGAGTCAAGAGAATAGCAAGAATTGATTTGATTTTTCTGAAATATAAGAATGATATTTCCATTGTGATGGGAAACATTTTCTTCTTTATAAGATAGCATCAGAGGTAGCAAAAGTTTGTTTTTATTCTCATTAATTTCTAAACCATGCACATTTAATGGACTTAAGTAGATATTCTATTAGCTTCTTTTTAAATGCAGTACAGTTTTGTTTACTTCAAACATCATTTAACAGCTTCATTTATGTATTTACAAGGTCACATTTTCAGTGGAGGCCTGAGGAGAAATGCTCTATTTTACAGAATGAGTAGAGGGCAGTTACAGAAGATTTACTAATAAATGTAGATCCATGCATAGACTAGAAATGATATGACAGTTAATGAAAAAATAATACATGTAAATGTACAGAATAGTAAATTAACATACACAGAATAGTAATGATATGACAGTTAAAAAAGAATACAGTAAAATATTAATATCAAGATTATAAGAGGCTAATTATTTTGAAATAGAATCAGCTGTAAATAGATATTGACTAAAAGACAGTGAAGTAATTATAGGATAGCAATGTTTACAAATTATAAAGGAGTATTGTGGGGTGAAAGGTAAAAGGGAGATAGTAGTGGAGAGGGATAGATGAGAGAGATTTTGAAGAAGTAGGTGCATTATAACCAGTTACATAAGAGTGGTGACTGTTAGTAATAATTTGGAGATTATCCAGGAACATCACATGTACAGAGCTATTAAATGAGCAAGTAGAACTTCAGTTGAGTTTTAAATGATTTTTAGGAATGTTCTTCTTGTATTACTAGTGGGATGGAGTTCCAGGATTTAGAGAGGTGGTGGTAGAGTAGTGATTTGCCAGCAGAATTGTTAGGTTTGTATACATGTAATAGGTATTTATCTGATGAATATAGTAGCCTGGAAGGATTATATATTTGTATTAGGCTGGAGATGGATAGTCAGTTATTAGGTTTATACACTATGTTATGGATCTATGGAAGTTGTGAGTAAGTTAGCTAATGTGCGAATACCAGCCACTGTAATTCCCTTAGGACAGCACAGTGGTGGGTTCTGTTTGGTAGGTTGGCAGTATATCATACTATTTTGTAGTAAGATTTTTCAAGTTTGTTTAGCAAGGTCATTTGGATGCTGTTAAGGATGGATGCAGAATACATAGGCAAGAGGAGAGAAGAGGCAATGTGTTTTCTTATAGTATCTGAGAGGAAGGGTTTGGCTTTATAGAGAGAATTTAGTTTTTGGTGTATTTTTTCACTATATTTTGGATGTGTGTGTGTGTGTGTCAAATTTTAGGTTCTCATCTACACATATGCCTTGCAATTTAGAATGTGTGAAATGTTCAATTTTTGTTTTATTGAATGAAGTAACTGAGAAGGAGGTTTTGTTGATTGTAAACTGTTTCGGAGTAAATAAGATTAGTTTGAATTTACTTGGGGTTAGGAATAGCTGGGCAGATATCAGCCAAATATCTATAGATGAAAAGGACTCCTGGATAAGTGCTTGTAGCTTGGTGATGTTTTTCTGAAATACAGATAAGCGTGGCTGCATCTGCATATTATAAAAGAGATGCAGTTTTACACGCTTTATGTAGGTCATTGATGGAGATGTTAAAGAGAATGGGTTCCCAAGGTTGATCATTGTGGTACACCAACCTGGACAGGGGAAAGGTGAGATGTCTTTTTGCCACTTGACAAGTTGAGCTGTATTTTGGAGGTAGCAACTGAATGATGATAACAGTGGTGTCAAGTCTGAGGTTATGACATTTGTGTAAGAGAGGGCAGACACAAGGTGCATTAGAGGTACTGTGGTGGGAAGGGACACCAAACTAAGAGGTTATTTTGTGTGAGGTAATAAGACTTGTGACTGGATGCATTTTTCAAGTATTTTTGATAGGAGGGAGAGAATGGCAGTGGCCCTGTAGTTTGAAAGTTCATTTGAATCCCTCCTCTGTGGAGGGGAAGAATGTGCCTTTTTTCAGAGTGTAGGGGCATATGATTCACTGATGAAGTGATTCATTAAATTGAGATGGGGTAGTCTGTTGCTTCTGCAGACATCTTAAGGTATTTGCCAGGTAGGTTGTCAGGGGCTAAGGCAGTGGTTTTCAACTTAAGTAATTTTTTTTTAAAGAAAGTAGTGGGGACTGACTGGAAGGACAGATTATGAAGAGGAATGGTAAGACGTGCTGTTGTCTGTTTGTTGGTATTATGGAATTTTTAAGTAGCGATGAGACTCCTATTTATAATATCAATTCTAAAGTTACCTGCAACTACTCTTTTCCTACTATGTTTATCTACGGTTGACTCAGACTGGTTAGTGTAATCACAATCACTGTTGTCTCTTCTTCCCTTCTTTATATTAATGTCATCTGCCTTTTCCTGAAAATCTAATTCAGTCTACATTAAAGATTTTTCAACACGTTTGTTCTGTTGTTTAGTAAACTCTGTCTGAGCCCCTGTGTGCACTAGGAGTGGTTTTCTGAATAAAAAAAAATATAGGATTCTCCACTGTACCTGCATTATAACTGGGATTATTCTTCTCCATAAAGTAATTAATATCAGTTTGAGAACCCTCAATAATGCTTATATGAGTAATGGTAAGTGAAAAACGAATGTTATGCTGTATTGGAGGAGTGTGCTTTATGGGGGTTGTAGAATTAAAAGTTTGTGAGGATGTGGCTGGTCAAAGGTTTGGTTGAATGTTCTCATTGAGATTCAATTTGGGAGGAGATATGTCAGTTGTAGGATACGCATTACATTTTAACTTTTAATTTTAGCTTATGTATTATGGGGCTGTGGAAGTATAGGTTGCGTTTGGAAAAGTCTGTGGTATTTGGAGAGTATAAGGTGAATGTTATCTTGGGTGAGTTAGGGGTTGAGAATGTTGTATATGCATGTTGGATATGAGGATGATGGTGATGGGTTCTCCAGAAGTGTGAAAGTAAAGATGTTAACTGGGTTAGTAGCAGGAGAAATGACAGAGTCAGTGTGGAAACTGGTATCATTGTATTTAGTTGTAGGATGGTAATTTGATATGTTTAGGGATGGAGGAGGAGTTGGAAAAAGAGGAATGATGTGTTGTACTGGGAAACAATACGGTGCTGAGGTGTTGGTAAATAAGAGTAAAGTGAGTATGTTATGATAAATACGACAGAAGGGAGAAATAGATAGTGGCAGGATTATTGAATGAAATATAGGAGGACTGCAAATAGTTAATGTGTGCAGGCATTATAGACCAGGACTAGTCAAGCTTTGAGTTTAGTGGAGATTGGAGGGTATATTTAGATTAAGGGGGGTGGGTGAGAATAGGGAGTAGGGTATGGGAGCAGAGTGAACCTGAATGAAGTGAGGGTGAACAGAGCAGGTTCCACTTACTCAAAACATTGTTGGACAGAAAATAATCAATCAGTGAACTGGGCCAAAAGAAGGTAAGGGTATGCAATTGTTAATTTTTGCATTTCAATATACAAAAGTAAATTATATAAAGAAGGAAATTAATGATAAAGCTTACACACTTGTTATGTAGGGCAC